>NW_026972768.1:0-36984 GCF_036711695.1 Zophobas morio | reverse complement strand
TATTCTGAGTCGATTCTGCATGCTTTAAGTGTGTTTGGTGGCTCAGAACCATCAAAAAACGTTGAAATATAGTTCAAATTCAATAAAAATCGACAAAAATACAGTTTCTAGCTAAAATTTGATGGTTTCGTTGCACTTTCCGAGCCCGTAGGGTATCTGATTGGCTTAAAAGTACAAGAAAACACTTCAAAAGTGACGTTTCTGAAGAATTTTGACAGTTTTCTTGTATCCACGAACGCCAGAATGCATAAAATTGACCTAAACGTCTCCTTTTCCTATTCTGAGTCGATTCTGCATGCTTTAAGTGTGTTTGGTGGCTCAGAACCATCAAAAAACGTTGAAATATAGTTCAAATTCAATAAAAATCGACAAAAATACAGTTTCTAGCTAAAATTTGATGGTTTCGTTGCACTTTCTGAGCCCGTAGGGTATCTGATTGGCTTAAAAGTACAAGAAAACACTTCAAAAGTGACGTTTCTGAAGAATTTTAACAGTTTTCTTGTATCTACGAACGCCAGAATGCATAAAATTGACCTAAACGTCTCCTTTTCCTATTCTGAGTCGATTCTGCATGCTTTAAGTGTGTTTGGTGGCTCAGAACCATCAAAAAACGTTGAAATATAGTTCAAATTCAATAAAAATCGGCAAAAATACAGTTTCTAGCTAAAATTTGATGGTTTCGTTGCACTTTCCGAGCCCGTAGGGTATCTGATTGGCTTAAAAGTACAAGAAAACACTTCAAAAGTGACGTTTCTGAAGAATTTTAACAGTTTTCTTGTATCTACGAACGCCAGAATGCATAAAATTGACCTAAACGTCTCCTTTTCCTATTCTGAGTCGATTCTGCATGCTTTAAGTGTGTTTGGTGGCTCAGAACCATCAAAAAACGTTGAAATATAGTTAAAATTCAATAAAAATCGACAAAAATACAGTTTCTAGCTAAAATTTGATGGTTTCGTTGCACTTTCCGAGCCCGTAGGGTATCTGATTGGCTTAAAAGTACAAGAAAACACTTCAAAAGTGACGTTTCTGAAGAATTTTAACAGTTTTCTTGTATCTACGAACGCCAGAATGCATAAAATTGACCTAAGCGTCTCCTTTTCCTATTCTGAGTCGATTCTGCATGCTTTAAGTGTGTTTGGTGGCTCAGAACCATCAAAAAACGTTGAAATATAGTTCAAATTCAATAAAAATCGACAAAAATACAGTTTCTAGCTAAAATTTGATGGTTTCGTTGCACTTTCCGAGCCCGTAGGGTATCTGATTGGCTTAAAAGTACAAGAAAACACTTCAAAAGTGACGTTTCTGAAGAATTTTAACAGTTTTCTTGTATCTACGAACGCCAGAATGCATAAAATTGACCTAAACGTCTCCTTTTCCTATTCTGAGTCGATTCTGCATGCTTTAAGTGTGTTTGGTGGCTCAGAACCATCAAAAAACGTTGAAATATAGTTCAAATTCAATAAAAATCGACAAAAATACAGTTTCTAGCTAAAATTTGATGGTTTCGTTGCACTTTCCGAGCCCGTAGGGTATCTGATTTGGCTTAAAAGTACAAGAAAACACTTCAAAAGTGACGTTTCTGAAGAATTTTAACAGTTTTCTTGTATCTACGAACGCCAGAATGCATAAAATTGACCTAAACGTCTCCTTTTCCTATTCTGAGTCGATTCTGCATGCTTTAAGTGTGTTTGGTGGCTCAGAACCATCAAAAAACGTTGAAATATAGTTCAAATTCAATAAAAATCGACAAAAATACAGTTTCTAGCTAAAATTTGATGGTTTCGTTGCACTTTCCGAGCCCGTAGGGTATCTGATTGGCTTAAAAGTACAAGAAAACACTTCAAAAGTGACGTTTCTGAAGAATTTTAACAGTTTTCTTGTATCTACGAACGCCAGAATGCATAAAATTGACCTAAACGTCTCCTTTTCCTATTCTGAGTCGATTCTGCATGCTTTAAGTGTGTTTGGTGGCTCAGAACCATCAAAAAACGTTGAAATATAGTTCAAATTCAATAAAAATCGACAAAAATACAGTTTCTAGCTAAAATTTGATGGTTTCGTTGCACTTTCCGAGCCCGTTGGGTATCTGATTGGCTTAAAAGTACAAGAAAACACTTCAAAAGTGACGTTTCTGAAGAATTTTAACAGTTTTCTTGTATCTACGAACGCCAGAATGCATAAAATTGACCTAAACGTCTCCTTTTCCTATTCTGAGTCGATTCTGCATGCTTTAAGTGTGTTTGGTGGCTCAGAACCATCAAAAAACGTTGAAATATAGTTCAAATTCAATAAAAATCGACAAAAATACAGTTTCTAGCTAAAATTTGATGGTTTCGTTGCACTTTCCGAGCCCGTAGGGTATCTGATTGGCTTAAAAGTACAAGAAAACACTTCAAAAGTGACGTTTCTGAAGAATTTTAACAGTTTTCTTGTATCTACGAACGCCAGAATGCATAAAATTGACCTAAACGTCTCCTTTTCCTATTCTGAGTCGATTCTGCATGCTTTAAGTGTGTTTGGTGGCTCAGAACCATCAAAAAACGTTGAAATATAGTTCAAATTCAATAAAAATCGACAAAAATACAGTTTCTAGCTAAAATTTGATGGTTTCGTTGCACTTTCCGAGCCCGTGGGGTATCTGATTGGCTTAAAAGTACAAGAAAACACTTCAAAAGTGACGTTTCTGAAGAATTTTAACAGTTTTCTTGTATCTACGAACGCCAGAATGCATAAATTTGACCTAAACGTCTCCTTTTCCTATTCTGAGTCGATTCTGCATGCTTTAAGTGTGTTTGGTGGCTCAGAACCATCAAAAAACGTTGAAATATAGTTCAAATTCAATAACAATCGACAAAAATACAGTTTCTAGCTAAAATTTGATGGTTTCGTTGCACTTTCCGAGCCCGTAGGGTATCTGATTGGCTTAAAAGTACAAGAAAACACTTCAAAAGTGACGTTTCTGAAGAATTTTAACAGTTTTCTTGTATCTACGAACGCCAGAATGCATAAAATTGACCTAAACGTCTCCTTTTCCTATTCTGAGTCGATTCTGCATGCTTTAAGTGTGTTTGGTGGCTCAGAACCATCAAAAAACGTTGAAATATAGTTCAAATTCAAAAAAAATCGGCAAAAATACAGTTTCTAGCTAAAATTTGATGGTTTCGTTGCACTTTCCGAGCCCGTAGGGTATCTGATTGGCTTAAAAGTACAAGAAAACATTTCAAAAGTGACGTTTCTGAAGAATTTTAACAGTTTTCTTGTATCTACGAACGCCAGAATGCATAAAATTGACCTAAACGTCTCCTTTTCCTATTCTGAATCGATTCTGCATGCCTTAAGTGTGTTTGGTGGCTCAGAACCATCAAAAAACATTGAAATATAGTTCAAATTCAATAAAAATCGACAAAAATACAGTTTCTAGCTAAAATTTGATGGTTTCGTTGCACTTTCCGAGCCCGTAGGGTATCTGATTGGCTTAAAAGTACAAGAAAACACTTCAAAAGTGACGTTTCTGAAGAATTTTAACAGTTTTCTTGTATCTACGAACGCCAGAATGCATAAAATTGACCTAAACGTCTCCTTTTCCTATTCTGAGTCGATTCTGCATGCTTTAAGTGTGTTTGGTGGCTCAGAACCATCAAAAAACGTTGAAATATAGTTCAAATTCAATAAAAATCTACAAAAATACAGTTTCTAGCTAAAATTTGATGGTTTCGTTGCACTTTCCGAGCCCGTAGGGTATCTGATTGGCTTAAAAGTACAAGAAAACACTTCAAAAGTGACGTTTCTGAAGAATTTTAACAGTTTTCTTGTATCTACGAACGCCAGAATGCATAAAATTGACCTAAACGTCTCCTTTTCCTATTCTGAGTCGATTCTGCATGCTTTAAGTGTGTTTGGTGGCTCAGAACCATCAAAAAACGTTGAAATATAGTTCAAATTCAATAAAAATCGACAAAAATACAGTTTCTAGCTAAAATTTGATGGTTTCGTTGCACTTTCCGAGCCCGTAGGGTATCTGATTGGCTTAAAAGTACAAGAAAACACTTCAAAAGTGACGTTTCTGAAGAATTTTAACAGTTTTCTTGTATCTACGAACGCCAGAATGCATAAAATTGACCTAAAAGTCTCCTTTTCCTATTCTGAGTCGATTCTGCATGCTTTAAGTGTGTTTGGTGGCTCAGAACCATCAAAAAACGTTGAAATATAGTTCAAATTCAATAAAAATCGACAAAAATACAGTTTCTAGCTAAAATTTGATGGTTTCGTTGCACTTTCCGAGCCCGTAGGGTATCTGATTGGCTTAAAAGTACAAGAAAACACTTCAAAAGTGACGTTTCTGAAGAATTTTAACAGTTTTCTTGTATCTACGAACGCCAGAATGCATAAAATTGACCTAAACGTCTCCTTTTCCTATTCTGAGTCGATTCTGCATGCTTTAAGTGTGTTTGGTGGCTCAGAACCATCAAAAAACGTTGAAATATAGTTCAAATTCAATAAAAATCGACAAAAATACAGTTTCTAGCTAAAATTTGATGATTTCGTTGCACTTTCCGAGACCGTAGGGTATCTGATTGGCTTATAAGTACAAGAAAACACTTCAAAAGTGACGTTTCTGAAGAATTTTAACAGTTTTCTTGTATCTACGAACGCCAGAATGCATAAAATTGACCTAAACGTCTCCTTTTCCTATTCTGAGTCGATTCTGCATGCTTTAAGTGTGTTTGGTGGCTCAGAACCATCAAAAAACGTTGAAATATAGTTCAAATTCAATAAAAATCGACAAAAATACAGTTTCTAGCTAAAATTTGATGGTTTCGTTGCACTTTCCGAGCCCGTAGGGTATCTGATTGGCTTAAAAGTACAAGAAAACACTTCAAAAGTGACGTTTCTGAAGAATTTTAACAGTTTTCTTGTATCTACGAACGCCAGAATGCATAAAACTGACCTAAACGTCTCCTTTTCCTATTCTGTGTCGATTCTGCATGCTTTAAGTGTGTTTGGTGGCTCAGAACCATCAAAAAACGTTGAAATAGAGTTCAAATTCAATAAAAATCGACAAAAATACAGTTTCTAGCTAAAATTTGATGGTTTCGTTGCACTTTCCGAGCCCGTAGGGTATCTGATTGGCTTAAAAGTACAAGAAAACAATTCAAAAGTGACGTTTCTGAAGAATTTTAACAGTTTTCTTGTATCTACGAACGCCAGAATGCATAAAATTGACCTAAACGTCTCCTTTTCCTATTCTGAGTCGATTCTGCATGCTTTAAGTGTGTTTGGTGGCTCAGAACCATCAAAAAACGTTGAAATATAGTTCAAATTCAATAAAAGTCGACAAAAATACAGTTTCTAGCTAAAATTTGATGGTTTCGTTGCACTTTCCGAGCCCGTAGGGTATCTGATTGGCTTAAAAGTACAAGAAAACACTTCAAAAGTGACGTTTCTGAAGAATTTTAACAGTTTTCTTGTATCTACGAACGCCAGAATGCATAAAATTGACCTAAACGTCTCCTTTTCCTATTCTGAGTCGATTCTGCATGCTTTAAGTGTGTTTGGTGGCTCAGAACCATCAAAAAACGTTGAAATATAGTTCAAATTCAATAAAAATCGACAAAAATACAGTTTCTAGCTAAAATTTGATGGTTTCGTTGCACTTTCCGAGCCCGTAGGGTATCTGATTGGCTTAAAAGTACAAGAAAACACTTCAAAAGTGACGTTTCTGAAGAATTTTAACAGTTTTCTTGTATCTACGAACGCCAGAATGCATAAAATTGACCTAAACGTCTCCTTTTCCTATTCTGAGTCGATTCTGCATGCTTTAAGTGTGTTTGGTGGCTCAGAACCATCAAAAAACGTTGAAATATAGTTAAAATTCAATAAAAATCGACAAAAATACAGTTTCTAGCTAAAATTTGATGGTTTCGTTGCACTTTCCGAGCCCGTAGGGTATCTGATTGGCTTAAAAGTACAAGAAAACACTTCAAAAGTGACGTTTCTGAAGAATTTTAACAGTTTTCTTGTATCTACGAACGCCAGAATGCATAAAATTGACCTAAACGTCTCCTTTTCCTATTCTGAGTCGATTCTGCATGCTTTAAGTGTGTTTGGTGGCTCAGAACCATCAAAAAACGTTGAAATATAGTTCAAATTCAATAAAAATCGACAAAAATACAGTTTCTAGCTAAAATTTGATGGTTTCGTTGCACTTTCCGAGCCCGTAGGGTATCTGATTGGCTTAAAAGTACAAGAAAACACTTCAAAAGTGACGTTTCTGAAGAATTTTAACAGTTTTCTTGTATCTACGAACGCCAGAATGCATAAAATTGACCTAAACGTCTCCTTTTCCTATTCTGAGTCGATTCTGCATGCTTTAAGTGTGTTTGGTGGCTCAGAACCATCAAAAAACGTTGAAATATAGTTCAAATTCAATAAAAATCGGCAAAAATACAGTTTCTAGCTAAAATTTGATGGTTTCGTTGCACTTTCCGAGCCCGTAGGGTATCTGATTGGCTTAAAAGTACAAGAAAACATTTCAAAAGTGACGTTTCTGAAGAATTTTAACAGTTTTCTTGTATCTACGAACGCCAGAATGCATAAAATTGACCTAAACGTCTCCTTTTCCTATTCTGAGTCGATTCTGCATGCTTTAAGTGTGTTTGGTGGCTCAGAACCATCAAAAAACGTTGAAATATAGTTCAAATTCAATAAAAATCGACAAAAATACAGTTTCTAGCTAAAATTTGATGGTTTCGTTGCACTTTCCGAGCCCGTAGGGTATCTGATTGGCTTAAAAGTACAAGAAAACACTTCAAAAGTGACGTTTCTGAAGAATTTTAACAGTTTTCTTGTATCTACGAACGCCAGAATGCATAAAATTGACCTAAACGTCTCCTTTTCCTATTCTGAGTCGATTCTGCATGCTTTAAGTGTGTTTGGTGGCTCAGAACCATCAAAAAACGTTGAAATATAGTTCAAATTCAATAAAAATCGGCAAAAATACAGTTTCTAGCTAAAATTTGATGGTTTCGTTGCACTTTCCGAGCCCGTAGGGTATCTGATTGGCTTAAAAGTACAAGAAAACATTTCAAAAGTGACGTTTCTGAAGAATTTTAACAGTTTTCTTGTATCTACGAACGCCAGAATGCATAAAATTGACCTAAACGTCTCCTTTTCCTATTCTGAGTCGATTCTGCATGCTTTAAGTGTGTTTGGTGGCTCAGAACCATCAAAAAACGTTGAAATATAGTTCAAATTCAATAAAAATCGACAAAAATACAGTTTCTAGCTAAAATTTGATGGTTTCGTTGCACTTTCCGAGCCCGTAGGATATCTGATTGGCTTAAAAGTACAAGAAAACACTTCAAAAGTGACGTTTCTGAAGAATTTTAACAGTTTTCTTGTATCTACGAACGCCAGAATGCATAAAATTGACCTAAACGTCTCCTTTTCCTATTCTGAGTCGATTCTGCATGCTTTAAGTGTGTTTGGTGGCTCAGAACCATCAAAAAACGTTGAAATATAGTTCAAATTCAATAAAAATCGACAAAAATACAGTTTCTAGCTAAAATTTGATGGTTTCGTTGCACTTTCCGAGCCCGTAGGGTATCTGATTGGCTTAAAAGTACAAGAAAACACTTCAAAAGTGACGTTTCTGAAGAATTTTAACAGTTTTCTTGTATCTACGAACGCCAGAATGCATAAAATTGACCTAAACGTCTCCTTTTCCTATTCTGAGCCGATTCTGCATGCTTTAAGTGTGTTTGGTGGCTCAGAACCATCAAAAAACGTTGAAATATAGTTCAAATTCAATAAAAATCGACAAAAATACAGTTTCTAGCTAAAATTTGATGGTTTCGTTGCACTTTCCGAGCCCGTAGGGTATCTGATTGGCTTAAAAGTACAAGAAAACACTTCAAAAGTGACGTTTCTGAAGAATTTTAACAGTTTTCTTGTATCTACGAACGCCAGAATGCATAAAATTGACCTAAACGTCTCCTTTTCCTATTCTGAGTCGATTCTGCATGCTTTAAGTGTGTTTGGTGGCTCAGAACCATCAAAAAACGTTGAAATATAGTTCAAATTCAATAAAAATCGACAAAAATACAGTTTCTAGCTAAAATTTGATGGTTTCGTTGCACTTTCCGAGCCCGTAGGGTATCTGATTGGCTTAAAAGTACAAGAAAACACTTCAAAAGTGACGTTTCTGAAGAATTTTAACAGTTTTCTTGTATCTACGAACGCCAGAATGCATAAAATTGACCTAAACGTCTCCTTTTCCTATTCTGAGTCGATTCTGCATGCTTTAAGTGTGTTTGGTGGCTCAGAACCATCAAAAAACGTTGAAATATAGTTCAAATTCAATAAAAATCGACAAAAATACAGTTTCTAGCTAAAATTTGATGGTTTCGTTGCACTTTCCGAGCCCGTAGGGTATCTGATTGGCTTAAAAGTACAAGAAAACACTTCAAAAGTGACGTTTCTGAAGCATTTTAACAGTTTTCTTGTATCTACGAACGCCAGAATGCATAAAATTGACCTAAACGTCTCCTTTTCCTATTCTGAGTCGATTCTGCATGCTTTAAGTGTGTTTGGTGGCTCAGAACCATCAAAAAACGTTGAAATATAGTTCAAATTCAATAAAAATCGACAAAAATACAGTTTCTAGCTAAAATTTGATGGTTTCGTTGCACTTTCCGAGCCCGTAGGGTATCTGATTGGCTTAAAAGTACAAGAAAACACTTCAAAAGTGACGTTTCTGAAGAATTTTAACAGTTTTCTTGTATCTACGAACGCCAGAATGCATAAAATTGACCTAAACGTCTCCTTTTCCTATTCTGAGCCGATTCTGCATGCTTTAAGTGTGTTTGGTGGCTCAGAACCATCAAAAAACGTTGAAATATAGTTCAAATTCAATAAAAATCGACAAAAATACAGTTTCTAGCTAAAATTTGATGGTTTCGTTGCACTTTCCGAGCCCGTAGGGTATCTGATTGGCTTAAAAGTACAAGAAAACACTTCAAAAGTGACGTTTCTGAAGAATTTTAACAGTTTTCTTGTATCTACGAACGCCAGAATGCATAAAATTGACCTAAACGTCTCCTTTTCCTATTCTGAGTCGATTCTGCATGCTTTAAGTGTGTTTGGTGGCTCAGAACCATCAAAAAACGTTGAAATATAGTTCAAATTCAATAAAAATCGACAAAAATACAGTTTCTAGCTAAAATTTGATGGTTTCGTTGCACTTTCCGAGCCCGTAGGGTATCTGATTAGCTTAAAAGTACAAGAAAACACTTCAAAAGTGACGTTTCTGAAGAATTTTAACAGTTTTCTTGTATCTACGAACGCCAGAATGCATAAAATTGACCTAAACGTCTCCTTTTCCTATTCTGAGTCGATTCTGCATGCTTTAAGTGTGTTTGGTGGCTCAGAACCATCAAAAAACGTTGAAATATAGTTCAAATTCAATAAAAGTCGACAAAAATACAGTTTCTAGCTAAAATTTGATGGTTTCGTTGCACTTTCCGAGCCCGTAGGGTATCTGATTGGCTTAAAAGTACAAGAAAACACTTCAAAAGTGACGTTTCTGAAGAATTTTAACAGTTTTCTTGTATCTACGAACGCCAGAATGCATAAAATTGACCTAAACGTCTCCTTTTCCTATTCTGAGTCGATACTGCATGCTTTAAGTATGTTTGGTGGCTCAGAACCATCAAAAAACGTTGAAATATAGTTCAAATTCAATAAAAATCGACAAAAATACAGTTTCTAGCTAAAATTTGATGGTTTCGTTGCACTTTCCGAGCCCGTAGGGTATCTGATTGGCTTAAAAGTACAAGAAAACACTTCAAAAGTGACGTTTCTGAAGAATTTTAACAGTTTTCTTGTATCTACGAACGCCAGAATGCATAAAATTGACCTAAACGTCTCCTTTTCCTATTCTGAGTCGATTCTGCATGCTTTAAGTGTGTTTGGTGGCTCAGAACCATCAAAAAACGTTGAAATATAGTTCAAATTCAATAAAAATCGACAAAAATACAGTTTCTAGCTAAAATTTGATGGTTTCGTTGCACTTTCCGAGCCCGTAGGGTATCTGATTGGCTTAAAAGTACAAGAAAACACTTCAAAAGTGACGTTTCTGAAGAATTTTAACAGTTTTCTTGTATCTACGAACGCCAGAATGCATAAAATTGACCTAAACGTCTCCTTTTCCTATTCTGAGTCGATTCTGCATGCTTTAAGTGTGTTTGGTGGCTCAGAACCATCAAAAAACGTTGAAATATTGTTCAAATTCAATAAAAATCGACAAAAATACAGTTTCTAGCTAAAATTTGATGGTTTCGTTGCACTTTCCGAGCCCGTAGGGTATCTGATTGGCTTAAAAGTACAAGAAAACACTTCAAAAGTGACGTTTCTGAAGAATTTTAACAGTTTTCTTGTATCTACGAACGCCAGAATGCATAAAATTGACCTAAACGTCTCCTTTTCCTATTCTGAGTCGATTCTGCATGCTTTAAGTGTGTTTGGTGGCTCAGAACCATCAAAAAACGTTGAAATATAGTTCAAATTCAATAAAAATCGACAAAAATACAGTTTCTAGCTAAAATTTGATGGTTTCGTTGCACTTTCCGAGCCCGTAGGGTATCTGATTGGCTTAAAAGTACAAGAAAACACTTCAAAAGTGACGTTTCTGAAGAATTTTAACAGTTTTCTTGTATCTACGAACGCCAGAATGCATAAAATTGACCTAAACGTCTCCTTTTCCTATTCTGAGTCGATTCTGCATGCTTTAAGTGTGTTTGGTGGCTCAGAACCATCAAAAAACGTTGAAATATAGTTCAAATTCAATAAAAATCGGCAAAAATACAGTTTCTAGCTAAAATTTGATGGTTTCGTTGCACTTTCCGAGCCCGTAGGGTATCTGATTGGCTTAAAAGTACAAGAAAACATTTCAAAAGTGACGTTTCTGAAGAATTTTAACAGTTTTCTTGTATCTACGAACGCCAGAATGCATAAAATTGACCTAAACGTCTCCTTTTCCTATTCTGAGTCGATTCTGCATGCTTTAAGTGTGTTTGGTGGCTCAGAACCATCAAAAAACGTTGAAATATAGTTCAAATTCAATAAAAATCGACAAAAATACAGTTTCTAGCTAAAATTTGATGGTTTCGTTGCACTTTCCGAGCCCGTAGGGTATCTGATTGGCTTAAAAGTACAAGAAAACACTTCAAAAGTGACGTTTCTGAAGAATTTTAACAGTTTTCTTGTATCTACGAACGCCTGAATGCATAAAATTGACCTAAACGTCTCCTTTTCCTATTCTGAATCGATTCTGCATGCTTTAAGTGTGTTTGGTGGCTCAGAACCATCAAAAAACGTTGAAATATAGTTCAAATTCAATAAAAATCGACAAAAATACAGTTTCTAGCTAAAATTTGATGGTTTCGTTGCACTTTCCGAGCCCGTAGGGTATCTGATTGGCTTAAAAGTACAAGAAAACACTTCAAAAGTGACGTTTCTGAAGAATTTTAACAGTTTTCTTGTATCTACGAACGCCAGAATGCATATAATTGACCTAAACGTCAACTTTTCCTATTCTGAATCGATTCTGCATGCTTTAAGTGTGTTTGGTGGCTCAGAACCATCAAAAAACGTTGAAATATAGTTCAAATTCAATAAAAATCGACAAAAATACAGTTTCTAGCTAAAATTTGATGGTTTCGTTGCACTTTCCGAGCCCGTAGGGTATCTGATTGGCTTAAAAGTACAAGAAAACACTTCAAAAGTGACGTTTCTGAAGAATTTTAACAGTTTTCTTGTATCTACGAACGCCAGAATGCATAAAATTGACCTAAACGTCTCCTTTTCCTATTCTGAGTCGATTCTGCATGCTTTAAGTGTGTTTGGTGGCTCAGAACCATCAAAAAACGTTGAAATATAGTTCAAATTCAATAAAAATCGACAAAAATACAGTTTCTAGCTAAAATTTGATGGTTTCGTTGCACTTTCCGAGCCCGTAGGGTATCTGATTGGCTTAAAAGTACAAGAAAACACTTCAAAAGTGACGTTTCTGAAGAATTTTAACAGTTTTCTTGTATCTACGAACGCCAGAATGCATAAAATTGACCTAAACGTCTCCTTTTCCTATTCTGAGTCGATTCTGCATGCTTTAAGTGTGTTTGGTGGCTCAGAACCATCAAAAAACGTTGAAATATAGTTCAAATTCAATAAAAATCGACAAAAATACAGTTTCTAGCTAAAATTTGATGGTTTCGTTGCACTTTCCGAGCCCGTAGGGTATCTGATTGGCTTAAAAGTACAAGAAAACACTTCAAAAGTGACGTTTCTGAAGAATTTTAACAGTTTTCTTGTATCTACGAACGCCAGAATGCATAAAATTGACCTAAACGTCTCCTTTTCCTATTCTGAGTCGATTCTGCATGCTTTAAGTGTGTTTGGTGGCTCAGAACCATCAAAAAACGTTGAAATATAGTTCAAATTCAATAAAAATCGACAAAAATACAGTTTCTAGCTAAAATTTGATGGTTTCGTTGCACTTTCCGAGCCCGTAGGGTATCTGATTAGCTTAAAAGTACAAGAAAACACTTCAAAAGTGACGTTTCTGAAGAATTTTAACAGTTTTCTTGTATCTACGAACGCCAGAATGCATAAAATTGACCTAAACGTCTCCTTTTCCTATTCTGAGTCGATTCTGCATGCTTTAAGTGTGTTTGGTGGCTCAGAACCATCAAAAAACGTTGAAATATAGTTCAAATTCAATAAAAATCGACAAAAATACAGTTTCTAGCTAAAATTTGATGGTTTCGTTGCACTTTCCGAGCCCGTAGGGTATCTGATTGGCTTAAAAGTACAAGAAAACACTTCAAAAGTGACGTTTCTGAAGAATTTTAACAGTTTTCTTGTATCTACGAACGCCAGAATGCATAAAATTGACCTAAACGTCTCCTTTTCCTATTCTGATTCGATTCTGCATGCTTTAAGTGTGTTTGGTGGCTCAGAACCATCAAAAAACGTTGAAATATAGTTCAAATTCAATAAAAATCGACAAAAATACAGTTTCTAGCTAAAATTTGATGGTTTCGTTGCACTTTCCGAGCCCGTAGGGTATCTGATTGGCTTAAAAGTACAAGAAAACACTTCAAAAGTGACGTTTCTGAAGAATTTTAACAGTTTTCTTGTATCTACGAACGCCAGAATGCATAAAATTGACCTAAACGTCTCCTTTTCCTATTCTGAGCCGATTCTGCATGCTTTAAGTGTGTTTGGTGGCTCAGAACCATCAAAAAACGTTGAAATATAGTTCAAATTCAATAAAAATCGACAAAAATACAGTTTCTAGCTAAAATTTGATGGTTTCGTTGCACTTTCCGAGCCCGTAGGGTATCTGATTGGCTTAAAAGTACAAGAAAACACTTCAAAAGTGACGTTTCTGAAGAATTTTAACAGTTTTCTTGTATCTACGAACGCCAGAATGCATAAAATTGACCTAAACGTCTCCTTTTCCTATTCTGAGTCGATTCTGCATGCTTTAAGTGTGTTTGGTGGCTCAGAACCATCAAAAAACGTTGAAATATAGTTCAAATTCAATAAAAATCGACAAAAATACAGTTTCTAGCTAAAATTTGATGGTTTCGTTGCACTTTCCGAGCCCGTAGGGTATCTGATTAGCTTAAAAGTACAAGAAAACACTTCAAAAGTGACGTTTCTGAAGAATTTTAACAGTTTTCTTGTATCTACGAACGCCAGAATGCATAAAATTGACCTAAACGTCTCCTTTTCCTATTCTGAGTCGATTCTGCATGCTTTAAGTGTGTTTGGTGGCTCAGAACCATCAAAAAACGTTGAAATATAGTTCAAATTCAATAAAAGTCGACAAAAATACAGTTTCTAGCTAAAATTTGATGGTTTCGTTGCACTTTCCGAGCCCGTAGAATATCTGATTGGCTTAAAAGTACAAGAAAACACTTCAAAAGTGACGTTTCTGAAGAATTTTAACAGTTTTCTTGTATCTACGAACGCCAGAATGCATAAAATTGACCTAAACGTCTCCTTTTCCTATTCTGAGTCGATACTGCATGCTTTAAGTATGTTTGGTGGCTCAGAACCATCAAAAAACGTTGAAATATAGTTCAAATTCATTAAAAATCGACAAAAATACAGTTTCTAGCTAAAATTTGATGGTTTCGTTGCACTTTCCGAGCCCGTAGGGTATCTGATTGGCTTAAAAGTACAAGAAAACACTTCAAAAGTGACGTTTCTGAAGAATTTTAACAGTTTTCTTGTATCTACGAACGCCAGAATGCATAAAATTGACCTAAACGTCTCCTTTTCCTATTCTGAGTCGATTCTGCATGCTTTAAGTGTGTTTGGTGGCTCAGAACCATCAAAAAACGTTGAAATATAGTTCAAATTCAATAAAAATCGACAAAAATACAGTTTCTAGCTAAAATTTGATGGTTTCGTTGCACTTTCCGAGCCCGTAGGGTATCTGATTGGCTTAAAAGTACAAGAAAACACTTCAAAAGTGACGTTTCTGAAGAATTTTAACAGTTTTCTTGTATCTACGAACGCCAGAATGCATAAAATTGACCTAAACGTCTCCTTTTCCTATTCTGAGTCGATTCTGCATGCTTTAAGTGTGTTTGGTGGCTCAGAACCATCAAAAAACGTTGAAATATAGTTCAAATTCAATAAAAATCGACAAAAATACAGTTTCTAGCTAAAACTTGATGGTTTCGTTGCACTTTCCGAGCCCGTAGGGTATCTGATTGGCTTAAAAGTACAAGAAAACACTTCAAAAGTGACGTTTCTGAAGAATTTTAACAGTTTTCTTGTATCTACGAACGCCAGAATGCATAAAATTGACCTAAACGTCTCCTTTTCCTATTCTGAGTCGATTCTGCATGCTTTAAGTGTGTTTGGTGGCTCAGAACCATCAAAAAACGTTGAAATATAGTTCAAATTCAATAAAAATCGACAAAAATACAGTTTCTAGCTAAAATTTGATGGTTTCGTTGCACTTTCCGAGCCCGTAGGGTATCTGATTGGCTTAAAAGTACAAGAAAACACTTCAAAAGTGACGTTTCTGAAGAATTTTAACAGTTTTCTTGTATCTACGAACGCCAGAATGCATAAAATTGACCTAAACGTCTCCTTTTCCTATTCTGAGTCGATGCTGCATGCTTTAAGTGTGTTTGGTGGCTCAGAACCATCAAAAAACGTTGAAATATAGTTCAAATTCAATAAAAATCGACAAAAATACAGTTTCTAGCTAAAATTTGATGGTTTCGTTGCACTTTCCGAGCCCGTAGGGTATCTGATTGGCTTAAAAGTACAAGAAAACACTTCAAAAGTGACGTTTCTGAAGAATTTTAACAGTTTTCTTGTATCTACGAACGCCAGAATGCATAAAATTGACCTAAACGTCTCCTTTTCCTATTCTGAGTCGATTCTGCATGCTTTAAGTGTGTTTGGTGGCTCAGAACCATCAAAAAACGTTGAAATATAGTTCAAATTCAATAAAAATCGACAAAAATACAGTTTCTAGCTAAAATTTGATGGTTTCGTTGCACTTTCCGAGCCCGTAGGGTATCTGATTGGCTTAAAACAACAAGAAAACACTTCAAAAGTGACGTTTCTGAAGAATTTTAACAGTTTTCTTGTATCTACGAACGCCAGAATGCATAAAATTGACCTAAACTTCTCCTTTTCCTATTCTGAGTCGATTCTGCATGCTTTAAGTGTGTTTGGTGGCTCAGAACCATCAAAAAACGTTGAAATATAGTTCAAATTCAATAAAAATCGACAAAAATACAGTTTCTAGCTAAAATTTGATGGTTTCGTTGCACTTTCCGAGCCCGTAGGGTATCTGATTGGCTTAAAAGTACAAGAAAACACTTCAAAAGTGACGTTTCTGAAGAATTTTAACAGTTTTCTTGTATCTACGAACGCCAGAATGCATAAAATTGACCTAAACGTCTCCTTTTCCTATTCTGAGTCGATTCTGCATGCTTTAAGTGTGTTTGGTGGCTCAGAACCATCAAAAAACGTTGAAATATAGTTCAAATTCAATAAAAATCGACAAAAATACAGTTTCTAGCTAAAATTTGATGGTTTCGTTGCACTTTCCGAGCCCGTAGGGTATCTGATTGGCTTAAAAGTACAAGAAAACACTTCAAAAGTGACGTTTCTGAAGAATTTTAACAGTTTTCTTGTATCTACGAACGCCAGAATGCATAAAATCGACCTAAACGTCTCCTTTTCCTATTCTGAGTCGATTCTGCATGCTTTAAGTGTGTTTGGTGGCTCAGAACCATCAAAAAACGTTGAAATATAGTTCAAATTCAATAAAAATCGACAAAAATACAGTTTCTAGCTAAAATTTGATGGTTTCGTTGCACTTTCCGAGCCCGTAGGGTATCTGATTGGCTTAAAAGTACAAGAAAACACTTCAAAAGTGACGTTTCTGAAGAATTTTAACAGTTTTCTTGTATCTGCGAACGCCAGAATGCATAAAATTGACCTAAACGTCTCCTTTTCCTATTCTGAGTCGATTCTGCATGTTTTAAGTGTGTTTGGTGGCTCAGAACCATCAAAAAACGTTGAAATATAGTTCAAATTCAATAAAAATCGACAAAAATACAGTTTCTAGCTAAAATTTGATGGTTTCGTTGCACTTTCCGAGCCCGTAGGGTATCTGATTGGCTTAAAAGTACAAGAAAACACTTCAAAAGTGACGTTTCTGAAGAATTTTAACAGCTTTCTTGTATCTACGAACGCCAGAATGCATAAAATTGACCTAAACGTCTCCTTTTCCTATTCTGAGTCGATTCTGCATGCTTTAAGTGTGTTTGGTGGCTCAGAACCATCAAAAAACGTTGAAATATAGTTCAAATTCAATAAAAATCGACAAAAATACAGTTTCTAGCTAAAATTTGATGGTTT
The DNA here is from genome assembly GCF_036711695.1 of Zophobas morio. Taxonomy (NCBI): domain Eukaryota; kingdom Metazoa; phylum Arthropoda; class Insecta; order Coleoptera; family Tenebrionidae; genus Zophobas; species Zophobas morio. The sequence goes on along the minus strand of NW_026972768.1, from coordinate 20,019 downwards.
CGTTGCACTTTCCGAGCCCGTAGGGTATCTGATTGGCTTAAAAGTCCAAGAAAACACTTCAAAAATGACGTTTCTGAAGAATTTTAACAGTTTTCTTGTATCTACGAACGCCAGAATGCATAAAATTGACCTAAACGTCTCCTTTTCCTATTCTGAGTCGATTCTGCATGCTTTAAGTGTGTTTGGTGGCTCAGAACCATCAAAAAACGTTGAAATATAGTTCAAATTCAATAAAAATCGACAAAAATACAGTTTCTAGCTAAAATTTGATGGTTTCGTTGCACTTTCCGAGCCCGTAGGGTATCTGATTGGCTTAAAAGTACAAGAAAACACTTCAAAAGTGACGTTTCTGAAGAATTTTAACAGTTTTCTTGTATCTACGAACGCCAGAATGCATAAAATTGACCTAAACGTCTCCTTTTCCTATTCTGAGTCGATTCTGCATGCTTTAAGTGTGTTTGGTGGCTCAGAACCATCAAAAAACGTTGAAATATAGTTCAAATTCAATAAAAATCGACAAAAATACAGTTTCTAGCTAAAATTTGATGGTTTCGTTGCACTTTCCGAGCCCGTTGGGTATCTGATTGGCTTAAAAGTACAAGAAAACATTTCAAAAGTGACGTTTCTGAAGAATTTTAACAGTTTTCTTGTATCTACGAACGCCAGAATGCATAAAATTGACCTAAACGTCTCCTTTTCCTATTCTGAGTCGATTCTGCATGCTTTAAGTGTGTTTGGTGGCTCAGAACCATCAAAAAACGTTGAAATATAGTTCAAATTCAATAAAAATCGACAAAAATACAGTTTCTAGCTAAAATTTGATGGTTTCGTTGCACTTTCCGAGCCCGTAGGGTATCTGATTGGCTTAAAAGTACAAGAAAACACTTCAAAAGTGACGTTTCTGAAGAATTTTAACAGTTTTCTTGTATCTACGAACGCCAGAATGCATAAAATTGACCTAAACGTCTCCTTTTCCTATTCTGAGTCGATTCTGCATGCTTTAAGTGTGTTTGGTGGCTCAGAACCATCAAAAAACGTTGAAATATAGTTCAAATTCAATAAAAATCGACAAAAATACAGTTTCTAGCTAAAATTTGATGGTTTCGTTGCACTTTCCGAGCCCGTAGGGTATCTGATTGGCTTAAAAGTACAAGAAAACACTTCAAAAGTGACGTTTCTGAAGAATTTTAACAGTTTTCTTGTATCTACGAACGCCAGAATGCATAAAATTGACCTAAACGTCTCCTTTTCCTATTCTGAGTCGATTCTGCATGCTTTAAGTGTGTTTGGTGGCTCAGAACCATCAAAAAACGTTGAAATATAGTTCAAATTCAATAAAAATCGACAAAAATACAGTTTCTAGCTAAAATTTGATGGTTTCGTTGCACTTTCCGAGCCCGTAGGGTATCTGATTGGCTTAAAAGTACAAGAAAACACTTCAAAAGTGACGTTTCTGAAGAATTTTAACAGTTTTCTTGTATCTACGAACGCCAGAATGCATAAAATTGACCTAAACGTCTCCTTTTCCTATTCTGAGTCGATTCTGCATGCTTTAAGTGTGTTTGGTGGCTCAGAACCATCAAAAAACGTTGAAATATAGTTCAAATTCAATAAAAATCGACAAAAATACAGTTTCTAGCTAAAATTTGATGGTTTCGTTGCACTTTCCGAGCCCGTAGGGTATCTGATTGGCTTAAAAGTACAAGAAAACACTTCAAAAGTGACGTTTCTGAAGAATTTTAACAGTTTTCTTGTATCTACGAACGCCAGAATGCATAAAATTGACCTAAACGTCTCCTTTTCCTATTCTGAGTCGATTCTGCATGCTTTAAGTGTGTTTGGTGGCTCAGAACCATCAAAAAACGATGAAATATAGTTCAAATTCAATAAAAATCGACAAAAATACAGTTTCTAGCTAAAAATTTGATGGTTTCTTTGCACTTTCCGAGCCCGTAGGGTATCTGATTGGCTTAAAAGTACAAGAAAACACTTCAAAAGTGACGTTTCTGAAGAATTTTAACAGTTTTCTTGTATCTACGAACGCCAGAATGCATAAAAGTGACCTAAACGTCTCCTTTTGATATTCTGAGTCGATTCTGCATGCTTCAAGTGTGTTTGGTGGCTCAGAACCATCAAAAAACGTTGAAATATAGTTCAAATTCAATAAAAATCGACAAAAATACAGTTTCTAGCTAAAATTTGATGGTTTCGTTGCACTTTCCGAGCCCGTTGGGTATCTGATTGGCTTAAAAGTACAAGAAAACACTTCAAAAGTGACGTTTCTGAAGAATTTTAACAGTTTTCTTGTATCTACGAACGCCAGAATGCATAAAATTGACCTAAACGTCTCCTTTTCCTATTCTGAGTCGATTCTGCATGCTTTAAGTGTGTTTGGTGGCTCAGAACCATCAAAAAACGTTGAAATATAGTTCAAATTCAATAAAAATCGACAAAAATACAGTTTCTAGCTAAAATTTGATGGTTTCTTTGCACTTTCCGAGCCCGTTGGGTATCTGATTGGCTTAAAAGTACAAGAAAACACTTCAAAAGTGACGTTTCTGAAGAATTTTAACAGTTTTCTTGTATCTACGAACGCCAGAATGCATAAAATTGACCTAAACGTCTCCTTTTCCTATTCTGAGTCGATTCTGCATGCTTTAAGTGTGTTTGGTGGCTCAGAACCATCAAAAAACGATGAAATATAGTTCAAATTCAATAAAAATCGACAAAAATACAGTTTCTAGCTAAAATTTGATGGTTTCTTTGCACTTTCCGAGCCCGTTGGGTATCTGATTGGCTTAAAAGTACAAGAAAACACTTCAAAAGTGACGTTTCTGAAGAATTTTAACAGTTTTCTTGTATCTACGAACGCCAGAATGCATAAATCATCTGATTGGCTTAAAAGTACAAGAAAACACTTCAAAAGTGACGTTTCTGAAGAATTTTAACAGTTTTCTTGTATCTACGAACGCCAGAATGCATAAAATTGACCTAAACGTCTCCTTTTCCTATTCTGAGTCGAATTCTGCATGCTTTAAGTGTGTTTGGTGGCTCAGAACCATCAAAAAACGTTGAAATATAGTTCAAATTCAATAAAAATCGACAAAAATACAGTTTCTAGCTAAAATTTGATGGTTTCGTTGCACTTTCCGAGCCCGTTGGGTATCTGATTGGCTTAAAAGTACAAGAAAACACTTCAAAAGTGACGTTTCTGAAGAATTTTAACAGTTTTCTTGTATCTACGAACGCCAGAATGCATAAAATTGACCTAAACGTCTCCTTTTCCTATTCTGAGTCGATTCTGCATGCTTTAAGTGTGTTTGGTGGCTCAGAACCATCAAAAAACGTTGAAATATAGTTCAAATTCAATAAAAATCGACAAAAATACAGTTTCTAGCTAAAATTTGATGGTTTCGTTGCACTTTCCGAGCCCGTAGGGTATCTGATTGGCTTAAAAGTACAAGAAAACATTTCAAAAGTGACGTTTCTGAAGAATTTTAACAGTTTTCTTGTATCTACGAACGCCAGAATGCATAAAATTGACCTAAACGTCTCCTTTTCCTATTCTGAGTCGATTCTGCATGCTTTAAGTGTGTTTGGTGGCTCAGAACCATCAAAAAACGTTGAAATATAGTTCAAATTCAATAAAAATCGACAAAAATACAGTTTCTAGCTAAAATTTGATGGTTTCGTTGCACTTTCCGAGCCCGTAGGGTATCTGATTGGCTTAAAAGTACAAGAAAACACTTCAAAAGTGACGTTTCTGAAGAATTTTAACAGTTTTCTTGTATCTACGAACGCCAGAATGCATAAAATTGACCTAAACGTCTCCTTTTCCTATTCTGAGTCGATTCTGCATGCTTTAAGTGTGTTTGGTGGCTCAGAACCATCAAAAAACGTTGAAATATAGTTCAAATTCAATAAAAATCGACAAAAATACAGTTTCTAGCTAAAATTTGATGGTTTCGTTGCACTTTCCGAGCCCGTAGGATATCTGATTGGCTTAAAAGTACAAGAAAACACTTCAAAAGTGACGTTTCTGAAGAATTTTAACAGTTTTCTTGAATCTACGAACGCCAGAATGCATAAAATTGACCTAAACGTCTCCTTTTCCTATTCTGAGTCGATTCTGCATGCTTTAAGTGTGTTTGGTGGCTCAGAACCATCAAAAAACGATGAAATATAGTTCAAATTCAATAAAAATCGACAAAAATACAGTTTCTAGCTAAAATTTGATGGTTTCTTTGCACTTTCCGAGCCCGTAGGGTATCTGATTGGCTTAAAAGTACAAGAAAACACTTCAAAAGTGACGTTTCTGAAGAATTTTAACAGTTTTCTTGTATCTACGAACGCCAGAATGCATAAATCATCTGATTGGCTTAAAAGTACAAGAAAACACTTCAAAAGTGACGTTTCTGAAGAATTTTAACAGTTTTCTTGTATCTACGAACGCCAGAATGCATAAAATTGACCTAAACGTCTCCTTTTCCTATTCTGAGTCGATTCTGCATGCTTTAAGTGTGTTTGGTGGCTCAGAACCATCAAAAAACGTTGAAATATAGTTCAAATTCAATAAAAATCGACAAAAATACAGTTTCTAGCTAAAATTTGATGGTTTCGTTGCACTTTCCGAGCCCGTAGGGTATCTGATTGGCTTAAAAGTACAAGAACACACTTCAAAAGTGACGTTTCTGAAGAATTTTAACAGTTTTCTTGTATCTACGAACGCCAGAATGCATAAAATTGACCTAAACGTCTCCTTTTCCTATTCTGAGTCGATTCTGCATGCTTTAAGTGTGTTTGGTGGCTCAGAACCATCAAAAAACGTTGAAATATAGTTCAAATTCAATAAAAATCGACAAAAATACAGTTTCTAGCTAAAATTTGATGGTTTCGTTGCACTTTCCGAGCCCGTTGGGTATCTGATTGGCTTAAAAGTACAAGAAAACATTTCAAAAGTGACGTTTCTGAAGAATTTTAACAGTTTTCTTGTATCTACGAACGCCAGAATGCATAAAATTGACCTAAACGTCTCCTTTTCCTATTCTGAGTCGATTCTGCATGCTTTAAGTGTGTTTGGTGGCTCAGAACCATCAAAAAACATTGAAATATAGTTCAAATTCAATAAAAATCGACAAAAATACAGTTTCTAGCTAAAATTTGATGGTTTCGTTGCACTTTCCGAGCCCGTAGGGTATCTGATTGGCTTAAAAGTACAAGAAAACACTTCAAAAGTGACGTTTCTGAAGAATTTTAACAGTTTTCTTGTATCTACGAACGCCAGAATGCATAAAATTGACCTAAACGTCTCCTTTTCCTATTCTGAGTCGATTCTGCATGCTTTAAGTGTGTTTGGTGGCTCAGAACCATCAAAAAACGTTGAAATATAGTTCAAATTCAATAAAAATCGACAAAAATACAGTTTCTAGCTAAAATTTGATGGTTTCGTTGCACTTTCCGAGCCCGTAGGGTATCTGATTGGCTTAAAAGTACAAGAAAACACTTCAAAAGTGACGTTTCTGAAGAATTTTAACAGTTTTCTTGTATCTACGAACGCCAGAATGCATAAAATTGACCTAAACGTCTCCTTTTCCTATTCTGAGTCGATTCTGCATGCTTTAAGTGTGTTTGGTGGCTCAGAACCATCAAAAAACGTTGAAATATAGTTCAAATTCAATAAAAATCGACAAAAATACAGTTTCTAGCTAAAATTTGATGGTTTCGTTGCACTTTCCGAGCCCGTAGGGTATCTGATTGGCTTAAAAGTACAAGAAAACACTTCAAAAGTGACGTTTCTGAAGAATTTTAACAGTTTTCTTGTATCTACGAACGCCAGAATGCATAAAATTGACCTAAACGTCTCCTTTTCCTATTCTGAGTCGATTCTGCATGCTTTAAGTGTGTTTGGTGGCTCAGAACCATCAAAAAACGATGAAATATAGTTCAAATTCAATAAAAATCGACAAAAATACAGTTTCTAGCTAAAATTTGATGGTTTCTTTGCACTTTCCGAGCCCGTAGGGTATCTGATTGGCTTAAAAGTACAAGAAAACACTTCAAAAGTGACGTTTCTGAAGAATTTTAACAGTTTTCTTGTATCTACGAACGCCAGAATGCATAAATCATCTGATTGGCTTAAAAGTACAAGAAAACACTTCAAAAGTGACGTTTCTGAAGAATTTTAACAGTTTTCTTGTATCTACGAACGCCAGAATGCATAAAATTGACCTAAACGTCTCCTTTTCCTATTCTGAGTCGATTCTGCATGCTTTAAGTGTGTTTGGTGGCTCAGAACCATCAAAAAACGTTGAAATATAGTTCAAATTCAATAAAAATCGACAAAAATACAGTTTCTAGCTAAAATTTGATGGTTTCGTTGCACTTTCCGAGCCCGTAGGGTATCTGATTGGCTTAAAAGTACAAGAACACACTTCAAAAGTGACGTTTCTGAAGAATTTTAACAGTTTTCTTGTATCTACGAACGCCAGAATGCATAAAATTGACCTAAACGTCTCCTTTTCCTATTCTGAGTCGATTCTGCATGCTTTAAGTGTGTTTGGTGGCTCAGAACCATCAAAAAACGTTGAAATATAGTTCAAATTCAATAAAAATCGACAAAAATACAGTTTCTAGCTAAAATTTGATGGTTTCGTTGCACTTTCCGAGCCCGTTGGGTATCTGATTGGCTTAAAAGTACAAGAAAACATTTCAAAAGTGACGTTTCTGAAGAATTTTAACAGTTTTCTTGTATCTACGAACGCCAGAATGCATAAAATTGACCTAAACGTCTCCTTTTCCTATTCTGAGTCGATTCTGCATGCTTTAAGTGTGTTTGGTGGCTCAGAACCATCAAAAAACATTGAAATATAGTTCAAATTCAATAAAAATCGACAAAAATACAGTTTCTAGCTAAAATTTGATGGTTTCGTTGCACTTTCCGAGCCCGTAGGGTATCTGATTGGCTTAAAAGTACAAGAAAACACTTCAAAAGTGACGTTTCTGAAGAATTTTAACAGTTTTCTTGTATCTACGAACGCCAGAATGCATAAAATTGACCTAAACGTCTCCTTTTCCTATTCTGAGTCGATTCTGCATGCTTTAAGTGTGTTTGGTGGCTCAGAACCATCAAAAAACGTTGAAATATAGTTCAAATTCAATAAAAATCGACAAAAATACAGTTTCTAGCTAAAATTTGATGGTTTCGTTGCACTTTCCGAGCCCGTAGGGTATCTGATTGGCTTAAAAGTACAAGAAAACACTTCAAAAGTGACGTTTCTGAAGAATTTTAACAGTTTTCTTGTATCTACGAACGCCAGAATGCATAAAATTGACCTAAACGTCTCCTTTTCCTATTCTGAGTCGATTCTGCATGCTTTAAGTGTGTTTGGTGGCTCAGAACCATCAAAAAACGTTGAAATATAGTTCAAATTCAATAAAAATCGACAAAAATACAGTTTCTAGCTAAAATTTGATGGTTTCGTTGCACTTTCCGAGCCCGTAGGGTATCTGATTGGCTTAAAAGTACAAGAAAACACTTCAAAAGTGACGTTTCTGAAGAATTTTAACAGTTTTCTTGTATCTACGAACGCCAGAATGCATAAAATTGACCTAAACGTCTCCTTTTCCTATTCTGAGTCGATTCTGCATGCTTTAAGTGTGTTTGGTGGCTCAGAACCATCAAAAAACGTTGAAATATAGTTCAAATTCAATAAAAATCGACAAAATACAGTTTCTAGCTAAAATTTGATGGTTTCGTTGCACTTTCCGAGCCCGTAGGGTATCTGATTGGCTTAAAAGTACAAGAAAACACTTCAAAAGTGACGTTTCTGAAGAATTTTAACAGTTTTCTTGTATCTACGAACGCCAGAATGCATAAAATTGACCTAAACGTCTCCGTTTCCTATTCTGAGTCGATTCTGCATGCTTTAAGTGTGTTTGGTGGCTCAGAACCATCAAAAAACGTTGAAATATAGTTCAAATTCAATAAAAATCGACAAAAATACAGTTTCTAGCTAAAATTTGATGGTTTCGTTGCACTTTCCGAGCCCGTAGGGTATCTGATTGGCTTAAAAGTACAAGAAAACACTTCAAAAGTGACGTTTCTGAAGAATTTTAACAGTTTTCTTGTATCTACGAACGCCAGAATGCATAAAATTGACCTAAACGTCTCCTTTTCCTATTCTGAGTCGATTCTGCATGCTTTAAGTGTGTTTGGTGGCTCAGAACCATCAAAAAACGTTGAAATATAGTTCAAATTCAATAAAAATCGACAAAAATACAGTTTCTAGCTAAAATTTGATGGTTTCGTTGCACTTTCCGAGCCCGTAGGGTATCTGATTGGCTTAAAAGTACAAGAAAACACTTCAAAAGTGACGTTTCTGAAGAATTTTAACAGTTTTCTTGTATCTACGAACGCCAGAATGCATAAAATTGACCTAAACGTCTCCTTTTCCTATTCTGAGTCGATTCTGCATGCTTTAAGTGTGTTTGGTGGCTCAGAACCATCAAAAAACGTTGAAATATAGTTCAAATTCAATAAAAATCGACAAAAATACAGTTTCTAGCTAAAATTTGATGGTTTCGTTGCACTTTCCGAGCCCGTAGGGTATCTGATTGGCTTAAAAGTACAAGAAAACACTTCAAAAGTGACGTTTCTGAAGAATTTTAACAGTTTTCTTGTATCTACGAACGCCAGAATGCATAAAATTGACCTAAACGTCTCCTTTTCCTATTCTGAGTCGATTCTGCATGCTTTAAGTGTGTTTGGTGGCTCAGAACCATCAAAAAACGTTGAAATATAGTTCAAATTCAATAAAAATCGACAAAAATACAGTTTCTAGCTAAAATTTGATGGTTTCGTTGCACTTTCCGAGCCCGTTGGGTATCTGATTGGCTTAAAAGTACAAGAAAACACTTCAAAAGTGACGTTTCTGAAGAATTTTAACAGTTTTCTTGTATCTACGAACGCCAGAATGCATAAAATTGACCTAAACGTCTCCTTTTCCTATTCTGAGTCGATTCTGCATGCTTTAAGTGTGTTTGGTGGCTCAGAACCATCAAAAAACGTTGAAATATAGTTCAAATTCAATAAAAATCGACAAAAATACAGTTTCTAGCTAAAATTTGATGGTTTCGTTGCACTTTCCGAGCCCGTAGGGTATCTGATTGGCTTAAAAGTACAAGAAAACACTTCAAAAGTGACGTTTCTGAAGAATTTTAACAGTTTTCTTGTATCTACGAACGCCAGAATGCATAAAATTGACCTAAACGTCTCCTTTTCCTATTCTGAGTCGATTCTGCATGCTTTAAGTGTGTTTGGTGGCTCAGAACCATCAAAAAACGTTGAAATATAGTTCAAATTCAATAAAAATCGACAAAAATACAGTTTCTAGCTAAAATTTGATGGTTTCGTTGCACTTTCCGAGCCCGTAGGGTATCTGATTGGCTTAAAAGTACAAGAAAACACTTCAAAAGTGACGTTTCTGAAGAATTTTAACAGTTTTCTTGTATCTACGAACGCCAGAATGCATAAAATTGACCTAAACGTCTCCTTTTCCTATTCTGAGTCGATTCTGCATGCTTTAAGTGTGTTTGGTGGCTCAGAACCATCAAAAAACGTTGAAATATAGTTCAAATTCAATAAAAATCGACAAAAATACAGTTTCTAGCTAAAATTTGATGGTTTCGTTGCACTTTCCGAGCCCGTAGGGTATCTGATTGGCTTAAAAGTACAAGAAAACACTTCAAAAGTGACGTTTCTGAAGAATTTTAACAGTTTTCTTGTATCTACGAACGCCAGAATGCATAAAATTGACCTAAACGTCTCCTTTTCCTATTCTGAGTCGATTCTGCATGCTTTAAGTGTGTTTGGTGGCTCAGAACCATCAAAAAACGTTGAAATATAGTTCAAATTCAATAAAAATCGACAAAAATACAGTTTCTAGCTAAAATTTGATGGTTTCGTTGCACTTTCCGAGCCCCGTAGGGTATCTGATTGGCTTAAAAGTACAAGAAAACACTTCAAAAGTGACGTTTCTGAAGAATTTTAACAGTTTTCTTGTATCTACGAACGCCAGAATGCATAAAATTGACCTAAACGTCTCCGTTTCCTATTCTGAGTCGATTCTGCATGCTTTAAGTGTGTTTGGTGGCTCAGAACCATCAAAAAACGTTGAAATATAGTTCAAATTCAATAAAAATCGACAAAAATACAGTTTCTAGCTAAAATTTGATGGTTTCGTTGCACTTTCCGAGCCCGTAGGGTATCTGATTGGCTTAAAAGTACAAGAAAACACTTCAAAAGTGACGTTTCTGAAGAATTTTAACAGTTTTCTTGTATCTACGAACGCCAGAATGCATAAAATTGACCTAAACGTCTCCTTTTCCTATTCTGAGTCGATTCTGCATGCTTTAAGTGTGTTTGGTGGCTCAGAACCATCAAAAAACGTTGAAATATAGTTCAAATTCAATAAAAATCGACAAAAATACAGTTTCTAGCTAAAATTTGATGGTTTCGTTGCACTTTCCGAGCCCGTAGGGTATCTGATTGGCTTAAAAGTACAAGAAAACACTTCAAAAGTGACGTTTCTGAAGAATTTTAACAGTTTTCTTGTATCTACGAACGCCAGAATGCATAAAATTGACCTAAACGTCTCCGTTTCCTATTCTGAGTCGATTCTGCATGCTTTAAGTGTGTTTGGTGGCTCAGAACCATCAAAAAACGTTGAAATATAGTTCAAATTCAATAAAAATCGACAAAAATACAGTTTCTAGCTAAAATTTGATGGTTTCGTTGCACTTTCCGAGCCCGTAGGGTATCTGATTGGCTTAAAAGTACAAGAAAACACTTCAAAAGTGACGTTTCTGAAGAATTTTAACAGTTTTCTTGTATCTACGAACGCCAGAATGCATAAAATTGACCTAAACGTCTCCTTTTCCTATTCTGAGTCGATTCTGCATGCTTTAAGTGTGTTTGGTGGCTCAGAACCATCAAAAAACGTTGAAATATAGTTCAAATTCAATAAAAATCGACAAAAATACAGTTTCTAGCTAAAATTTGATGGTTTCGTTGCACTTTCCGAGCCCGTAGGGTATCTGATTGGCTTAAAAGTACAAGAAAACACTTCAAAAGTGACGTTTCTGAAGAATTTTAACAGTTTTCTTGTATCTACGAACGCCAGAATGCATAAAATTGACCTAAACGTCTCCTTTTCCTATTCTGAGTCGATTCTGCATGCTTTAAGTGTGTTTGGTGGCTCAGAACCATCAAAAAACGTTGAAATATAGTTCAAATTCAATAAAAATCGACAAAAATACAGTTTCTAGCTAAAATTTGATGGTTTCGTTGCACTTTCCGAGCCCGTAGGGTATCTGATTGGCTTAAAAGTACAAGAAAACACTTCAAAAGTGACGTTTCTGAAGAATTTTAACAGTTTTCTTGTATCTACGAACGCCAGAATGCATAAAATTGACCTAAACGTCTCCTTTTCCTATTCTGAGTCGATTCTGCATGCTTTAAGTGTGTTTGGTGGCTCAGAACCATCAAAAAACGTTGAAATATAGTTCAAATTCAATAAAAATCGACAAAAATACAGTTTCTAGCTAAAATTTGATGGTTTCGTTGCACTTTCCGAGCCCGTAGGGTATGTGATTGGCTTAAAAGTACAAGAAAACACTTCAAAAGTGACGTTTCTGAAGAATTTTAACAGTTTTCTTGTATCTACGAACGCCAGAATGCATAAAATTGACCTAAACGTCTCCTTTTCCTATTCTGAGTCGATTCTGCATGCTTTAAGTGTGTTTGGTGGCTCAGAACCATCAAAAAACGTTGAAATATAGTTCAAATTCAATAAAAATCGACAAAAATACAGTTTCTAGCTAAAATTTGATGGTTTCGTTGCACTTTCCGAGCCCGTAGGGTATCTGATTGGCTTAAAAGTACAAGAAAACACTTCAAAAGTGACGTTTCTGAAGAATTTTAACAGTTTTCTTGTATCTACGAACGCCAGAATGCATAAAATTGACCTAAACGTCTCCTTTTCCTATTCTGAGTCGATTCTGCATGCTTTAAGTGTGTTTGGTGGCTCAGAACCATCAAAAAACGTTGAAATATAGTTCAAATTCAATAAAAATCGACAAAAATACAGTTTCTAGCTAAAATTTGATGGTTTCGTTGCACTTTCCGAGCCCGTAGGGTATCTGATTGGCTTAAAAGTACAAGAAAACACTTCAAAAGTGACGTTTCTGAAGAATTTTAACAGTTTTCTTGTATCTACGAACGCCAGAATGCATAAAATTGACCTAAACGTCTCCTTTTCCTATTCTGAGTCGATTCTGCATGCTTTAAGTGTGTTTGGTGGCTCAGAACCATCAAAAAACGTTGAAATATAGTTCAAATTCAATAAAAATCGACAAAAATACAGTTTCTAGCTAAAATTTGATGGTTTCGTTGCACTTTCCGAGCCCGTAGGGTATCTGATTGGCTTAAAAGTACAAGAAAACACTTCAAAAGTGACGTTTCTGAAGAATTTTAACAGTTTTCTTGTATCTACGAACGCCAGAATGCATAAAATTGACCTAAACGTCTCCTTTTCCTATTCTGAGTCGATTCTGCATGCTTTAAGTGTGTTTGGTGGCTCAGAACCATCAAAAAACGTTGAAATATAGTTCAAATTCAATAAAAATCGACAAAAATACAGTTTCTAGCTAAAATTTGATGGTTTCGTTGCACTTTCCGAGCCCGTAGGGTATCTGATTGGCTTAAAAGTACAAGAAAACACTTCAAAAGTGACGTTTCTGAAGAATTTTAACAGTTTTCTTGTATCTACGAACGCCAGAATGCATAAAATTGACCTAAACGTCTCCTTTTCCTATTCTGAGTCGATTCTGCATGCTTTAAGTGTGTTTGGTGGCTCAGAACCATCAAAAAACGTTGAAATATAGTTCAAATTCAATAAAAATCGACAAAAATACAGTTTCTAGCTAAAATTTGATGGTTTCGTTGCACTTTCCGAGCCCGTAGGGTATCTGATTGGCTTAAAAGTACAAGAAAACACTTCAAAAGTGACGTTTCTGAAGAATTTTAACAGTTTTCTTGTATCTACGAACGCCAGAATGCATAAAATTGACCTAAACGTCTCCTTTTCCTATTCTGAGTCGATTCTGCATGCTTTAAGTGTGTTTGGTGGCTCAGAACCATCAAAAAACGTTGAAATATAGTTCAAATTCAATAAAAATCGACAAAAATACAGTTTCTAGCTAAAATTTGATGGTTTCGTTGCACTTTCCGAGCCCGTAGGGTATCTGATTGGCTTAAAAGTACAAGAAAACACTTCAAAAGTGACGTTTCTGAAGAATTTTAACAGTTTTCTTGTATCTACGAACGCCAGAATGCATAAAATTGACCTAAACGTCTCCTTTTCCTATTCTGAGTCGATTCTGCATGCTTTAAGTGTGTTTGGTGGCTCAGAACCATCAAAAAACGTTGAAATATAGTTCAAATTCAATAAAAATCGACAAAAATACAGTTTCTAGCTAAAATTTGATGGTTTCGTTGCACTTTCCGAGCCCGTAGGGTATCTGATTGGCTTAAAAGTACAAGAAAACACTTCAAAAGTGACGTTTCTGAAGAATTTTAACAGTTTTCTTGTATCTACGAACGCCAGAATGCATAAAATTGACCTAAACGTCTCCTTTTCCTATTCTGAGTCGATTCTGCATGCTTTAAGTGTGTTTGGTGGCTCAGAACCATCAAAAAACGTTGAAATATAGTTCAAATTCAATAAAAATCGACAAAAATACAGTTTCTAGCTAAAATTTGATGGTTTCGTTGCACTTTCCGAGCCCGTAGGGTATCTGATTGGCTTAAAAGTACAAGAAAACACTTCAAAAGTGACGTTTCTGAAGAATTTTAACAGTTTTCTTGTATCTACGAACGCCAGAATGCATAAAATTGACCTAAACGTCTCCTTTTCCTATTCTGAGTCGATTCTGCATGCTTTAAGTGTGTTTGGTGGCTCAGAACCATCAAAAAACGTTGAAATATAGTTCAAATTCAATAAAAATCGACAAAAATACAGTTTCTAGCTAAAATTTGATGGTTTCGTTGCACTTTCCGAGCCCGTAGGGTATCTGATTGGCTTAAAAGTACAAGAAAACACTTCAAAAGTGACGTTTCTGAAGAATTTTAACAGTTTTCTTGTATCTACGAACGCCAGAATGCATAAAATTGACCTAAACGTCTCCTTTTCCTATTCTGAGTCGATTCTGCATGCTTTAAGTGTGTTTGGTGGCTCAGAACCATCAAAAAACGTTGAAATATAGTTCAAATTCAATAAAAATCGACAAAAATACAGTTTCTAGCTAAAATTTGATGGTTTCGTTGCACTTTCCGAGCCCGTAGGGTATCTGATTGGCTTAAAAGTACAAGAAAACACTTCAAAAGTGACGTTTCTGAAGAATTTTAACAGTTTTCTTGTATCTACGAACGCCAGAATGCATAAAATTGACCTAAACGTCTCCTTTTCCTATTCTGAGTCGATTCTGCATGCTTTAAGTGTGTTTGGTGGCTCAGAACCATCAAAAAACGTTGAAATATAGTTCAAATTCAATAAAAATCGACAAAAATACAGTTTCTAGCTAAAATTTGATGGTTTCGTTGCACTTTCCGAGCCCGTAGGGTATCTGATTGGCTTAAAAGTACAAGGAAAACACTTCAAAAGTGACGTTTCTGAAGAATTTTAACAGTTTTCTTGTATCTACGAACGCCAGAATGCATAAAATTGACCTAAACGTCTCCTTTTCCTATTCTGAGTCGATTCTGCATGCTTTAAGTGTGTTTGGTGGCTCAGAACCATCAAAAAACGTTGAAATATAGTTCAAATTCAATAAAAATCGACAAAAATACAGTTTCTAGCTAAAATTTGATGGTTTCGTTGCACTTTCCGAGCCCGTAGGGTATCTGATTGGCTTAAAAGTACAAGAAAACACTTCAAAAGTGACGTTTCTAAAGAATTTTAACAGTTTTCTTGTATCTACGAACGCCAGAATGCATAAAATTGACCTAAACGTCTCCTTTTCCTATTCTGAGTCGATTCTGCATGCTTTAAGTGTGTTTGGTGGCTCAGAACCATCAAAAAACGTTGAAATATAGTTCAAATTCAATAAAAATCGACAAAAATACAGTTTCTAGCTAAAATTTGATGGTTTCGTTGCACTTTCCGAGCCCGTAGGGTATCTGATTGGCTTAAAAGTACAAGAAAACACTTCAAAAGTGACGTTTCTGAAGAATTTTAACAGTTTTCTTGTATCTACGAACGCCAGAATGCATAAAATTGACCTAAACGTCTCCTTTTCCTATTCTGAGTCGATTCTGCATGCTTTAAGTGTGTTTGGTGGCTCAGAACCATCAAAAAACGTTGAAATATAGTTCAAATTCAATAAAAATCGACAAAAATACAGTTTCTAGCTAAAATTTGATGGTTTCGTTGCACTTTCCGAGCCCGTAGGGTATCTGATTGGCTTAAAAGTACAAGAAAACACTTCAAAAGTGACGTTTCTGAAGAATTTTAACAGTTTTCTTGTATCTACGAACGCCAGAATGCATAAAATTGACCTAAACGTCTCCTTTTCCTATTCTGAGTCGATTCTGCATGCTTTAAGTGTGTTTGGTGGCTCAGAACCATCAAAAAACGTTGAAATATAGTTCAAATTCAATAAAAATCGACAAAAATACAGTTTCTAGCTAAAATTTGATGGTTTCGTTGCACTTTCCGAGCCCGTAGGGTATCTGATTGGCTTAAAAGTACAAGAAAACACTTCAAAAGTGACGTTTCTGTAGAATTTTAACAGTTTTCTTGTATCTACGAACGCCAGAATGCATAAAATTGACCTAAACGTCTCCTTTTCCTATTCTGAGTCGATTCTGCATGCTTTAAGTGTGTTTGGTGGCTCAGAACCATCAAAAAACGTTGAAATATAGTTCAAATTCAATAAAAATCGACAAAAATACAGTTTCTAGCTAAAATTTGATGGTTTCGTTGCACTTTCCGAGCCCGTAGGATATCTGATTGGCTTAAAAGTACAAGAAAACACTTCAAAAGTGACGTTTCTGAAGAATTTTAACAGTTTTCTTGTATCTACGAACGCCAGAATGCATAAAATTGACCTAAACGTCTCCTTTTCCTATTCTGAGTCGATTCTGCATGCTTTAAGTGTGTTTGGTGGCTCAGAACCATCAAAAAACGTTGAAATATAGTTCAAATTCAATAAAAATCGACAAAAATACAGTTTCTAGCTAAAATTTGATGGTTTCGTTGCACTTTCCGAGCCCGTAGGGTATCTGATTGGCTTAAAAGTACAAGAAAACACTTCAAAAGTGACGTTTCTGAAGAATTTTAACAGTTTTCTTGTATCTACGAACGCCAGAATGCATAAAATTGACCTAAACGTCTCCTTTTCCTATTCTGAGTCGATTCTGCATGCTTTAAGTGTGTTTGGTGGCTCAGAACCATCAAAAAACGTTGAAATATAGTTCAAATTCAATAAAAATCGACAAAAATACAGTTTCTAGCTAAAATTTGATGGTTTCGTTGCACTTTCCGAGCCCGTAGGGTATCTGATTGGCTTAAAAGTACAAGAAAACACTTCAAAAGTGACGTTTCTGAAATATTTTAACAGTTTTCTTGTATCTACGAACGCCAGAATGCATGAAATTGACCTAAACGTCTCCTTTTCCTATTCTGAGTCGATTCTGCATGCTTTAAGTGTGTTTGGTGGCTCAGAACCATCAAAAAACGTTGAAATATTGTTCAAATTCAATAAAAATCGACAAAAATACAGTTTCTAGCTAAAATTTGATGGTTTCGTTGCACTTTCCGAGCCCGTAGGGTATCTGATTGGCTTAAAAGTACAAGAAAACACTTCAAAAGTAACGTTTCTGAAGAATTTTAACAGTTTTCTTGTATCTACGAACGCCAGAATGCATAAAATTGACCTAAACGTCTCCTTTTCCTATTCTGAGTCGATTCTGCATGCTTTAAGTGTGTTTGGTGGCTCAGAACCATCAAAAAACGTTGAAATATAGTTCAAATTCAATAAAAATCGACAAAAATACAGTTTCTAGCTAAAATTTGATGGTTTCGTTGCACTTTCCGAGCCCGTAGGGTATCTGATTGGCTTAAAAGTACAAGAAAACACTTCAAAAGTGACGTTTCTGAAGAATTTTAACAGTTTTCTTGTATCTACGAACGCCAGAATGCATAAAATTGACCTAAACGTCTCCTTTTCCTATTCTGAGTCGATTCTGCATGCTTTAAGTGTGTTTGGTGGCTCAGAACCATCAAAAAACGTTGAAATATAGTTCAAATTCAATAAAAATCGACAAAAATACAGTTTCTAGCTAAAATTTGATGGTTTCGTTGCACTTTCCGAGCCCGTAGGGTATCTGATTGGCTTAAAAGTACAAGAAAACACTTCAAAAGTGACGTTTCTGAAGAATTTTAACAGTTTTCTTGTATCTACGAACGCCAGAATGCATAAAATTGACCTAAACGTCTCCTTTTCCTATTCTGAGTCGATTCTGCATGCTTTAAGTGTGTTTGGTGGCTCAGAACCATCAAAAAACGTTGAAATATAGTTCAAATTCAATAAAAATCGACAAAAATACAGTTTCTAGCTAAAATTTGATGGTTTCGTTGCACTTTCCGAGCCCGTAGGGTATCTGATTGGCTTAAAAGTACAAGAAAACACTTCAAAAGTGACGTTTCTAAAGAATTTTAACAGTTTTCTTGTATCTACGAACGCCAGAATGCTTAAAATTGAACTAAACGTCTCCTTTTCCTATTCTGAGTCGATTCTGCATGCTTTAAGTGTGTTTGGTGGCTCAGAACCATCAAAAAACGTTGAAATATAGTTCAAATTCAATAAAAATCGACAAAAATACAGTTTCTAGCTAAAATTTGATGGTTTCGTTGCACTTTCCGAGCCCGTAGGGTATCTGATTGGCTTAAAAGTACAAGAAAACACTTCGAAAGTGACGTTTCTGAAGAATTTTAACAGTTTTCTTGTATCTACGAACGCCAGAATGCATAAAATTGACCTAAACGTCTCCTTTTCCTATTCTGAGTCGATTCTGCATGCTTTAAGTGTGTTTGGTGGCTCAGAACCATCAAAAAACGTTGAAATATAGTTCAAATTCAATAAAAATCGACAAAAATACAGTTTCTAGCTAAAATTTGATGGTTTCGTTGCACTTTCCGAGCCCGTAGGGTATCTGATTGGCTTAAAAGTACAAGAAAACACTTCAAAAGTGACGTTTCTGAAGAATTTTAACAGTTTTCTTGTATCTACGAACGCCAGAATGCATAAAATTGACCTAAACGTCTCCTTTTCCTATTCTGAGTCGATTCTGCATGCTTTAAGTGTGTTTGGTGGCTCAGAACCATCAAAAAACGTTGAAATATAGTTCAAATTCAATAAAAATCGACAAAAATACAGTTTCTAGCTAAAATTTGATGGTTTCGTTGCACTTTCCGAGCCCGTAGGGTATCTGATTGGCTTAAAAGTACAAGAAAACACTTCAAAAGTGACGTTTCTAAAGAATTTTAACAGTTTTCTTGTATCTACGAACGCCAGAATGCATAAAATTGACCTAAACGTCTCCTTTTCCTATTCTGAGTCGATTCTGCATGCTTTAAGTGTGTTTGGTGGCTCAGAACCATCAAAAAACGTTGAAATATAGTTCAAATTCAATAAAAATCGACAAAAATACAGTTTCTAGCTAAAATTTGATGGTTTCGTTGCACTTTCCGAGCCCGTAGGATATCTGATTGGCTTAAAAGTACAAGAAAACACTTCAAAAGTGACGTTTCTGAAGAATTTTAACAGTTTTCTTGTATCTACGAACGCCAGAATGCATAAAATTGACCTAAACGTCTCCTTTTCCTATTCTGAGTCGATTCTGCATGCTTTAAGTGTGTTTGGTGGCTCAGAACCATCAAAAAACGTTGAAATATAGTTCAAATTCAATAAAAATCGACAAAAATACAGTTTCTAGCTAAAATTTGATGGTTTCGTTGCACTTTCCGAGCCCGTAGGGTATCTGATTGGCTTAAAAGTACAAGAAAACACTTCAAAAGTGACGTTTCTGAAGAATTTTAACAGTTTTCTTGTATCTACGAACGCCAGAATGCATAAAATTGACCTAAACGTCTCCTTTTCCTATTCTGAGTCGATTCTGCATGCTTTAAGTGTGTTTGGTGGCTCAGAACCATCAAAAAACGTTGAAATATAGTTCAAATTCAATAAAAATCGACAAAAATACAGTTTCTAGCTAAAATTTGATGGTTTCGTTGCACTTTCCGAGCCCGTAGGGTATCTGATTGGCTTAAAAGTACAAGAAAACACTTCAAAAGTGACGTTTCTGAAGAATTTTAACAGTTTTCTTGTATCTACGAACGCCAGAATGCATAAAATTGACCTAAACGTCTCCTTTTCCTATTCTGAGTCGATTCTGCATGCTTTAAGTGTGTTTGGTGGCTCAGAACCATCAAAAAACGTTGAAATATAGTTCAAATTCAATAAAAATCGACAAAAATACAGTTTCTAGCTAAAATTCGATGGTTTCGTTGCACTTTCCGAGCCCGTAGGGTATCTGATTGGCTTAAAAGTACAAGAAAACACTTCAAAAGTGACGTTTCTGAAGAATTCTAACAGTTTTCTTGTATCTACGAACGCCAGAATGCATAAAATTGACCTAAACGTCTCCTTTTCCTATTCTGAGTTGATTCTGCATGCTTTAAGTGTGTTTGGTGGCTCAGAACCATCAAAAAACGTTGAAATATAGTTCAAATTCAATAAAAATCGACAAAAATACAGTTTCTAGCTAAAATTTGATGGTTTCGTTGCACTTTCCGAGCCCGTAGGGTATCTGATTGGCTTAAAAGTACAAGAAAACACTTCAAAAGTGACGTTTCTGAAGAATTTTAACAGTTTTCTTGTATCTACGAACGCCAGAATGCA
>NW_026972767.1:0-84800 GCF_036711695.1 Zophobas morio | reverse complement strand
AACAGTTTTCTTGTATCTACGAACGCCAGAATGCATAAAATTGACCTAAACGTCTCCTTTTCCTATTCTGAGTCGATTCTGCATGCTTTAAGTGTGTTTGGTGGCTCAGAACCATCAAAAAACGTTGAAATATAGTTCAAATTCAATAAAAATCGACAAAAATACAGTTTCTAGCTAAAATTTGATGGTTTCGTTGCACTTTCCGAGCCCGTAGGGTATCTGATTGGCTTAAAAGTACAAGAAAACACTTCAAAAGTGACGTTTCTGAAGAATTTTAACAGTTTTCTTGTATCTACGAACGCCAGAATGCATAAAATTGACCTAAACGTCTCCTTTTCCTATTCTGAGTCGATTCTGCATGCTTTAAGTGTGTTTGGTGGCTCAGAACCATCAAAAAACGTTGAAATATAGTTCAAATTCAATAAAAATCGACAAAAATACAGTTTCTAGCTAAAATTTGATGGTTTCGTTGCACTTTCCGAGCCCGTAGGGTATCTGATTGGCTTAAAAGTACAAGAAAACACTTCAAAAGTGACGTTTCTGAAGAATTTTAACAGTTTTCTTGTATCTACGAACGCC
This sequence comes from Zophobas morio, assembly GCF_036711695.1. Classification (NCBI taxonomy): domain Eukaryota; kingdom Metazoa; phylum Arthropoda; class Insecta; order Coleoptera; family Tenebrionidae; genus Zophobas; species Zophobas morio. The sequence goes on along the minus strand of NW_026972767.1, from coordinate 84,221 downwards.
AGAATGCATAAAATTGACCTAAACGTCTCCTTTTCCTATTCTGAGTCGATTCTGCATGCTTTAAGTGTGTTTGGTGGCTCAGAACCATCAAAAAACGTTGAAATATAGTTCAAATTCAATAAAAATCGACAAAAATACAGTTTCTAGCTAAAATTTGATGGTTTCGTTGCACTTTCCGAGCCCGTAGGGTATCTGATTGGCTTAAAAGTACAAGAAAACACTTCAAAAGTGACGTTTCTGAAGAATTTTAACAGTTTTCTTGTATCTACGAACGCCAGAATGCATAAAATTGACCTAAACGTCTCCTTTTCCTATTCTGAGTCGATTCTGCATGCTTTAAGTGTGTTTGGTGGCTCAGAACCATCAAAAAACGTTGAAATATAGTTCAAATTCAATAAAAATCGACAAAAATACAGTTTCTAGCTAAAATTTGATGGTTTCGTTGCACTTTCCGAGCCCGTAGGGTATCTGATTGGCTTAAAAGTACAAGAAAACACTTCAAAAGTGACGTTTCTGAAGAATTTTAACAGTTTTCTTGTATCTACGAACGCCAGAATGCATAAAATTGACCTAAACATCTCCTTTTCCTATTCTGAGTCGATTCTGCATGCTTTAAGTGTGTTTGGTGGCTCAGAACCATCAAAAAACGTTGAAATATAGTTCAAATTCAATAAAAATCGACAAAAATACAGTTTCTAGCTAAAATTTGATGGTTTCGTTGCACTTTCCGAGCCCGTAGGGTATCTGATTGGCTTAAAAGTATAAGAAAACACTTCAAAAGTGACGTTTCTGAAGAATTTTAACAGTTTTCTTGTATCTACGAACGCCAGAATGCATAAAATTGACCTAAACGTCTCCTTTTCCTATTCTGAGTCGATTCTGCATGCTTTAAGTGTGTTTGGTGGCTCAGAACCATCAAGAAACGTTGAAATATAGTTCAAATTCAATAAAAATCGACAAAAATACAGTTTCTAGCTAAAATTTGATGGTTTCGTTGCACTTCCCGAGCCCGTAGGGTATCTGATTGGCTTAAAAGTACAAGAAAACACTTCAAAAGTGACGTTTCTGAAGAATTTTAACAGTTTTCTTGTATCTACGAACGCCAGAATGCATAAAATTGACCTAAACGTCTCTTTTCCTATTCTGAGTCGATTCTGCATGCTTTAAGTGTGTTTGGTGGCTCAGAACCATCAAAAAACGTTGAAATATAGTTCAAATTCAATAAAAATCGACAAAAATACAGTTTCTAGCTAAAATTTGATGGTTTCGTTGCACTTTCCGAGCCCGTAGGGTATCTGATTGGCTTAAAAGTACAAGAAAACACTTCAAAAGTGACGTTTCTGAAGAATTTTAACAGTTTTCTTGTATCTACGAACGCCAGAATGCATAAAATTGACCTAAACGTCTCCTTTTCCTATTCTGAGTCGATTCTGCATGCTTTAAGTGTGTTTGGTGGCTCAGAACCATCAAAAAAGGTTGAAATATAGTTCAAATTCAATAAAAATCGACAAAAATACAGTTTCTAGCTAAAATTTGATGGTTTCGTTGCACTTTCCGAGCCCGTAGGGTATCTGATTGGCTTAAAAGTACAAGAAAACACTTCAAAAGTGACGTTTCTGAAGAATTTTAACAGTTTTCTTGTATCTACGAACGCCAGAATGCATAAAATTGACCTAAACGTCTCCTTTTCCTATTCTGAGTCGATTCTGCATGCTTTAAGTGTGTTTGGTGGCTCAGAACCATCAAAAAACGGTTGAAATATAGTTCAAATTCAATAAAAATCGACAAAAATACAGTTTCTAGCTAAAATTTGATGGTTTCGTTGCACTTTCCGAGCCCGTAGGGTATCTGATTGGCTTAAAAGTACAAGAAAACACTTCAAAAGTGACGTTTCTGAAGAATTTTAACAGTTTTCTTGTATCTACGAACGCCAGAATGCATAAAATTGACCTAAACATCTCCTTTTCCTATTCTGAGTCGATTCTGCATGCTTTAAGTGTGTTTGGTGGCTCAGAACCATCAAAAAACGTTGAAATATAGTTCAAATTCAATAAAAATCGACAAAAATACAGTTTCTAGCTAAAATTTGATGGTTTCGTTGCACTTTCCGAGCCCGTAGGGTATCTGATTGGCTTAAAAGTACAAGAAAACACTTCAAAAGTGACGTTTCTGAAGAATTTTAACAGTTTTCTTGTATCTACGAACGCCAGAATGCATAAAATTGACCTAAACGTCTCCTTTTCCTATTCTGAGTCGATTCTGCATGCTTTAAGTGTGTTTGGTGGCTCAGAACCATCAAAAAACGTTGAAATATAGTTCAAATTCAATAAAAATCGACAAAAATACAGTTTCTAGCTAAAATTTGATGGTTTCGTTGCACTTTCCGAGCCCGTAGGGTATCTGATTGGCTTAAAAGTACAAGAAAACACTTCAAAAGTGACGTTTCTGAAGAATTTTAACAGTTTTCTTGTATCTACGAACGCCAGAATGCATAAAATTGACCTAAACGTCTCCTTTTCCTATTCTGAGTCGATTCTGCATGCTTTAAGTGTGTTTGGTGGCTCAGAACCATCAAAAAACGTTGAAATATAGTTCAAATTCAATAAAAATCGACAAAAATACAGTTTCTAGCTAAAATTTGATGGTTTCGTTGCACTTTCCGAGCCCGTAGGGTATCTGATTGGCTTAAAAGTACAAGAAAACACTTCAAAAGTGACGTTTCTGAAGAATTTTAACAGTTTTCTTGTATCTACGAACGCCAGAATGCATAAAATTGACCTAAACGTCTCCTTTTCCTATTCTGAGTCGATTCTGCATGCTTTAAGTGTGTTTGGTGGCTCAGAACCATCAAAAAACGTTGAAATATAGTTCAAATTCAATAAAAATCGACAAAAATACAGTTTCTAGCTAAAATTTGATGGTTTCGTTGCACTTTCCGAGCCCGTAGGGTATCTGATTGGCTTAAAAGTACAAGAAAACACTTCAAAAGTGACGTTTCTGAAGAATTTTAACAGTTTTCTTGTATCTACGAACGCCAGAATGCATAAAATTGACCTAAACGTCTCCTTTTCCTATTCTGAGTCGATTCTGCATGCTTTAAGTGTGTTTGGTGGCTCAGAACCATCAAAAAACGTTGAAATATAGTTCAAATTCAATAAAAATCGACAAAAATACAGTTTCTAGCTAAAATTTGATGGTTTCGTTGCACTTTCCGAGCCCGTAGGGTATCTGATTGGCTTAAAAGTACAAGAAAACACTTCAAAAGTGACGTTTCTGAAGAATTTTAACAGTTTTCTTGTATCTACGAACGCCAGAATGCATAAAATTGACCTAAACGTCTCCTTTTCCTATTCTGAGTCGATTCTGCATGCTTTAAGTGTGTTTGGTGGCTCAGAACCATCAAAAAACGTTGAAATATAGTTCAAATTCAATAAAAATCGACAAAAATACAGTTTCTAGCTAAAATTTGATGGTTTCGTTGCACTTTCCGAGCCCGTAGGGTATCTGATTGGCTTAAAAGTACAAGAAAACACTTCAAAAGTGACGTTTCTGAAGAATTTTAACAGTTTTCTTGTATCTACGAACGCCAGAATGCATAAAATTGACCTAAACGTCTCCTTTTCCTATTCTGAGTCGATTCTGCATGCTTTAAGTGTGTTTGGTGGCTCAGAACCATCAAAAAACGTTGAAATATAGTTCAAATTCAATAAAAATCGACAAAAATACAGTTTCTAGCTAAAATTTGATGGTTTCGTTGCACTTTCCGAGCCCGTAGGGTATCTGATTGGCTTAAAAGTACAAGAAAACACTTCAAAAGTGACGTTTCTGAAGAATTTTAACAGTTTTCTTGTATCTACGAACGCCAGAATGCATAAAATTGACCTAAACGTCTCCTTTTCCTATTCTGAGTCGATTCTGCATGCTTTAAGTGTGTTTGGTGGCTCAGAACCATCAAAAAACGTTGAAATATAGTTCAAATTCAATAAAAATCGACAAAAATACAGTTTCTAGCTAAAATTTGATGGTTTCGTTGCACTTTCCGAGCCCGTTGGGTATCTGATTGGCTTAAAAGTACAAGAAAACACTTCAAAAGTGACGTTTCTGAAGAATTTTAACAGTTTTCTTGTATCTACGAACGCCAGAATGCATAAAATTGACCTAAACGTCTCCTTTTCCTATTCTGAGTCGATTCTGCATGCTTTAAGTGTGTTTGGTGGCTCAGAACCATCAAAAAACGTTGAAATATAGTTCAAATTCAATAAAAATCGACAAAAATACAGTTTCTAGCTAAAATTTGATGGTTTCGTTGCACTTTCCGAGCCCGTAGGGTATCTGATTGGCTTAAAAGTACAAGAAAACACTTCAAAAGTGACGTTTCTGAAGAATTTTAACAGTTTTCTTGTATCTACGAACGCCAGAATGCATAAAATTGACCTAAACGTCTCCTTTTCCTATTCTGAGTCGATTCTGCATGCTTTAAGTGTGTTTGGTGGCTCAGAACCATCAAAAAACGTTGAAATATAGTTCAAATTCAATAAAAATCGACAAAAATACAGTTTCTAGCTAAAATTTGATGGTTTCGTTGCACTTTCCGAGCCCGTAGGGTATCTGATTGGCTTAAAAGTACAAGAAAACACTTCAAAAGTGACGTTTCTGAAGAATTTTAACAGTTTTCTTGTATCTACGAACGCCAGAATGCATAAAATTGACCTAAACGTCTCCTTTTCCTATTCTGAGTCGATTCTGCATGCTTTAAGTGTGTTTGGTGGCTCAGAACCATCAAAAAACGTTGAAATATAGTTCAAATTCAATAAAAATCGACAAAAATACAGTTTCTAGCTAAAATTTGATGGTTTCGTTGCACTTTCCGAGCCCGTAGGGTATCTGATTGGCTTAAAAGTACAAGAAAACACTTCAAAAGTGACGTTTCTGAAGAATTTTAACAGTTTTCTTGTATCTACGAACGCCAGAATGCATAAAATTGACCTAAACGTCTCCTTTTCCTATTCTGAGTCGATTCTGCATGCTTTAAGTGTGTTTGGTGGCTCAGAACCATCAAAAAACGTTGAAATATAGTTCAAATTCAATAAAAATCGACAAAAATACAGTTTCTAGCTAAAATTTGATGGTTTCGTTGCACTTTCCGAGCCCGTAGGGTATCTGATTGGCTTAAAAGTACAAGAAAACACTTCAAAAGTGACGTTTCTGAAGAATTTTAACAGTTTTCTTGTATCTACGAACGCCAGAATGCATAAAATTGACCTAAACGTCTCCTTTTCCTATTCTGAGTCGATTCTGCATGCTTTAAGTGTGTTTGGTGGCTCAGAACCATCAAAAAACGTTGAAATATAGTTCAAATTCAATAAAAATCGACAAAAATACAGTTTCTAGCTAAAATTTGATGGTTTCGTTGCACTTTCCGAGCCCGTAGGGTATCTGATTGGCTTAAAAGTACAAGAAAACACTTCAAAAGTGACGTTTCTGAAGAATTTTAACAGTTTTCTTGTATCTACGAACGCCAGAATGCATAAAATTGACCTAAACGTCTCCTTTTCCTATTCTGAGTCGATTCTGCATGCTTTAAGTGTGTTTGGTGGCTCAGAACCATCAAAAAACGTTGAAATATAGTTCAAATTCAATAAAAATCGACAAAAATACAGTTTCTAGCTAAAATTTGATGGTTTCGTTGCACTTTCCGAGCCCGTAGGGTATCTGATTGGCTTAAAAGTACAAGAAAACACTTCAAAAGTGACGTTTCTGAAGAATTTTAACAGTTTTCTTGTATCTACGAACGCCAGAATGCATAAAATTGACCTAAACGTCTCCTTTTCCTATTCTGAGTCGATTCTGCATGCTTTAAGTGTGTTTGGTGGCTCAGAACCATCAAAAAACGTTGAAATATAGTTCAAATTCAATAAAAATCGACAAAAATACAGTTTCTAGCTAAAATTTGATGGTTTCGTTGCACTTTCCGAGCCCGTAGGGTATCTGATTGGCTTAAAAGTACAAGAAAACACTTCAAAAGTGACGTTTCTGAAGAATTTTAACAGTTTTCTTGTATCTACGAACGCCAGAATGCATAAAATTGACCTAAACGTCTCCTTTTCCTATTCTGAGTCGATTCTGCATGCTTTAAGTGTGTTTGGTGGCTCAGAACCATCAAAAAACGTTGAAATATAGTTCAAATTCAATAAAAATCGACAAAAATACAGTTTCTAGCTAAAATTTGATGGTTTCGTTGCACTTTCCGAGCCCGTAGGGTATCTGATTGGCTTAAAAGTACAAGAAAACACTTCAAAAGTGACGTTTCTGAAGAATTTTAACAGTTTTCTTGTATCTACGAACGCCAGAATGCATAAAATTGACCTAAACGTCTCCTTTTCCTATTCTGAGTCGATTCTGCATGCTTTAAGTGTGTTTGGTGGCTCAGAACCATCAAAAAACGTTGAAATATAGTTCAAATTCAATAAAAATCGACAAAAATACAGTTTCTAGCTAAAATTTGATGGTTTCGTTGCACTTTCCGAGCCCGTAGGGTATCTGATTGGCTTAAAAGTACAAGAAAACACTTCAAAAGTGACGTTTCTGAAGAATTTTAACAGTTTTCTTGTATCTACGAACGCCAGAATGCATAAAATTGACCTAAACGTCTCCTTTTCCTATTCTGAGTCGATTCTGCATGCTTTAAGTGTGTTTGGTGGCTCAGAACCATCAAAAAACGTTGAAATATAGTTCAAATTCAATAAAAATCGACAAAAATACAGTTTCTAGCTAAAATTTGATGGTTTCGTTGCACTTTCCGAGCCCGTAGGGTATCTGATTGGCTTAAAAGTACAAGAAAACACTTCAAAAGTGACGTTTCTGAAGAATTTTAACAGTTTTCTTGTATCTACGAACGCCAGAATGCATAAAATTGACCTAAACGTCTCCTTTTCCTATTCTGAGTCGATTCTGCATGCTTTAAGTGTGTTTGGTGGCTCAGAACCATCAAAAAACGTTGAAATATAGTTCAAATTCAATAAAAATCGACAAAAATACAGTTTCTAGCTAAAATTTGATGGTTTCGTTGCACTTTCCGAGCCCGTAGGGTATCTGATTGGCTTAAAAGTACAAGAAAACACTTCAAAAGTGACGTTTCTGAAGAATTTTAACAGTTTTCTTGTATCTACGAACGCCAGAATGCATAAAATTGACCTAAACGTCTCCTTTTCCTATTCTGAGTCGATTCTGCATGCTTTAAGTGTGTTTGGTGGCTCAGAACCATCAAAAAACGTTGAAATATAGTTCAAATTCAATAAAAATCGACAAAAATACAGTTTCTAGCTAAAATTTGATGGTTTCGTTGCACTTTCCGAGCCCGTAGGGTATCTGATTGGCTTAAAAGTACAAGAAAACACTTCAAAAGTGACGTTTCTGAAGAATTTTAACAGTTTTCTTGTATCTACGAACGCCAGAATGCATAAAATTGACCTAAACGTCTCCTTTTCCTATTCTGAGTCGATTCTGCATGCTTTAAGTGTGTTTGGTGGCTCAGAACCATCAAAAAACGTTGAAATATAGTTCAAATTCAATAAAAATCGACAAAAATACAGTTTCTAGCTAAAATTTGATGGTTTCGTTGCACTTTCCGAGCCCGTAGGGTATCTGATTGGCTTAAAAGTACAAGAAAACACTTCAAAAGTGACGTTTCTGAAGAATTTTAACAGTTTTCTTGTATCTACGAACGCCAGAATGCATAAAATTGACCTAAACGTCTCCTTTTCCTATTCTGAGTCGATTCTGCATGCTTTAAGTGTGTTTGGTGGCTCAGAACCATCAAAAAACGTTGAAATATAGTTCAAATTCAATAAAAATCGACAAAAATACAGTTTCTAGCTAAAATTTGATGGTTTCGTTGCACTTTCCGAGCCCGTAGGGTGTCTGATTGGCTTAAAAGTACAAGAAAACACTTCAAAAGTGACGTTTCTGAAGAATTTTAACAGTTTTCTTGTATCTACGAACGCCAGAATGCATAAAATTGACCTAAACGTCTCCTTTTCCTATTCTGAGTCGATTCTGCATGCTTTAAGTGTGTTTGGTGGCTCAGAACCATCAAAAAACGTTGAAATATAGTTCAAATTCAATAAAAATCGACAAAAATACAGTTTCTAGCTAAAATTTGATGGTTTCGTTGCACTTTCCGAGCCCGTAGGGTATCTGATTGGCTTAAAAGTACAAGAAAACACTTCAAAAGTGACGTTTCTGAAGAATTTTAACAGTTTTCTTGTATCTACGAACGCCAGAATGCATAAAATTGACCTAAACGTCTCCTTTTCCTATTCTGAGTCGATTCTGCATGCTTTAAGTGTTTTTGGTGGCTCAGAACCATCAAAAAACGTTGAAATATAGTTCAAATTCAATAAAAATCGAAAAAATACAGTTTCTAGCTAAAATTTGATGGTTTCGTTGCACTTTCCGAGCCCGTTGGGTATCTGATTGGCTTAAAAGTACAAGAAAACACTTCAAAAGTGACGTTTCTGAAGAATTTTAACAGTTTTCTTGTATCTACGAACGCCAGAATGCATAAAATTGACCTAAACGTCTCCTTTTCCTATTCTGAGTCGATTCTGCATGCTTTAAGTGTGTTTGGTGGCTCAGAACCATCAAAAAACGTTGAAATATAGTTCAAATTCAATAAAAATCGACAAAAATACAGTTTCTAGCTAAAATTTGATGGTTTAGTTGCACTTTCCGAGCCCGTAGGGTATCTGATTGGCTTAAAAGTACAAGAAAACACTTCAAAAGTGACGTTTCTGAAGAATTTTAACAGTTTTCTTGTATCTACGAACGCCAGAATGCATAAAATTGACCTAAACGTCTCCTTTTCCTATTCTGAGTCGATTCTGCATGCTTTAAGTGTGTTTGGTGGCTCAGAACCATCAAAAAACGTTGAAATATAGTTCAAATTCAATAAAAATCGACAAAAATACAGTTTCTAGCTAAAATTTGATGGTTTCGTTGCACTTTCCGAGCCCGTAGGGTATCTGATTGGCTTAAAAGTACAAGAAAACACTTCAAAAGTGACGTTTCTGAAGAATTTTAACAGTTTTCTTGTATCTACGAACGCCAGAATGCATAAAATTGACCTAAACGTCTCCTTTTCCTATTCTGAGTCGATTCTGCATGCTTTAAGTGTGTTTGGTGGCTCAGAACCATCAAAAAACGTTGAAATATAGTTCAAATTCAATAAAAATCGACAAAAATACAGTTTCTAGCTAAAATTTGATGGTTTCGTTGCACTTTCCGAGCCCGTAGGGTATCTGATTGGCTTAAAAGTACAAGAAAACACTTCAAAAGTGACGTTTCTGAAGAATTTTAACAGTTTTCTTGTATCTACGAACGCCAGAATGCATAAAATTGACCTAAACGTCTCCTTTTCCTATTCTGAGTCGATTCTGCATGCTTTAAGTGTGTTTGGTGGCTCAGAACCATCAAAAAACGTTGAAATATAGTTCAAATTCAATAAAAATCGACAAAAATACAGTTTCTAGCTAAAATTTGATGGTTTCGTTGCACTTTCCGAGCCCGTAGGGTATCTGATTGGCTTAAAAGTACAAGAAAACACTTCAAAAGTGACGTTTCTGAAGAATTTTAACAGTTTTCTTGTATCTACGAACGCCAGAATGCATAAAATTGACCTAAACGTCTCCTTTTCCTATTCTGAGTCGATTCTGCATGCTTTAAGTGTGTTTGGTGGCTCAGAACCATCAAAAAACGTTGAAATATAGTTCAAATTCAATAAAAATCGACAAAAATACAGTTTCTAGCTAAAATTTGATGGTTTCGTTGCACTTTCCGAGCCCGTAGGGTATCTGATTGGCTTAAAAGTACAAGAAAACACTTCAAAAGTGACGTTTCTGAAGAATTTTAACAGTTTTCTTGTATCTACGAACGCCAGAATGCATAAAATTGACCTAAACGTCTCCTTTTTCTATTCTGAGTCGATTCTGCATGCTTTAAGTGTGTTTGGTGGCTCAGAACCATCAAAAAACGTTGAAATATAGTTCAAATTCAATAAAAATCGACAAAAATACAGTTTCTAGCTAAAATTTGATGGTTTCGTTGCACTTTCCGAGCCCGTAGGGTGTCTGATTGGCTTAAAAGTACAAGAAAACACTTCAAAAGTGACGTTTCTGAAGAATTTTAACAGTTTTCTTGTATCTACGAACGCCAGAATGCATAAAATTGACCTAAACGTCTCCTTTTCCTATTCTGAGTCGATTCTGCATGCTTTAAGTGTGTTTGGTGGCTCAGAACCATCAAAAAACGTTGAAATATAGTTCAAATTCAAAAAAAATCGACAAAAATACAGTTTCAGCTAAAATTTGATGGTTTCGTTGCACTTTCCGAGCCCGTAGGGTATCTGATTGGCTTAAAAGTACAAGAAAACACTTCAAAAGTGACGTTTCTGAAGAATTTTAACAGTTTTCTTGTATCTACGAACGCCAGAATGCATAAAATTGACCTAAACGTCTCCTTTTCCTATTCTGAGTCGATTCTGCATGCTTTAAGTGTTTTTGGTGGCTCAGAACCATCAAAAAACATTGAAATATAGTTCAAATTCAATAAAAATCGACAAAAATACAGTTTCAAGCTAAAATTTTATGGTTTCGTTGCACTTTCCGAGCCCGTAGGGTATCTGATTGGCTTAAAAGTACAAGAAAACACTTCAAAAGTGACGTTTCTGAAGAATTTTAACAGTTTTCTTGTATCTACGAACGCCAGAATGCATAAAATTGACCTAAACGTCTCCTTTTCCTATTCTGAGTCGATTCTGCATGCTTTAAGTGTGTTTGGTGGCTCAGAACCATCAAAAAACGTTTAAATATAGTTCAAATTCAATAAAAATCGACAAAAATACAGTTTCTAGCTAAAATTTGATGGTTTCGTTGCACTTTCCGAGCCCGTAGGGTATCTGATTGGCTTAAAAGTACAAGAAAACACTTCAAAAGTGACGTTTCTGAAGAATTTTAACAGTTTTCTTGTATCTACGAACGCCAGAATGCATAAAATTGACCTAAAAGTCTCCTTTTCCTATTCTGAGTCGATTCTGCATGCTTTAAGTGTGTCTGGTGGCTCAGAACCATCAAAAAACGTTGAAATATAGTTCAAATTCAATAAAAATCGACAAAAATACAGTTTCTAGCTAAAATTTGATGGTTTCGTTGCACTTTCCGAGCCCGTAGGGTATCTGATTGGCTTAAAAGTACAAGAAAACACTTCAAAAGTGACGTTTCTGAAGAATTTTAACAGTTTTCTTGTATCTACGAACGCCAGAATGCATAAAATTGACCTAAACGTCTCCTTTTCCTATTCTGAGTCGATTCTGCATGCTTTAAGTGTGTTTGGTGGCTCAGAACCATCAAAAAACGTTGAAATATAGTTCAAATTCAATAAAAATCGACAAAAATACAGTTTCTAGCTAAAATTTGATGGTTTCGTTGCACTTTCCGAGCCCGTAGGGTATCTGATTGGCTTAAAAGTACAAGAAAACACTTCAAAAGTGACGTTTCTGAAGAATTTTAACAGTTTTCTTGTATCTACGAACGCCAGAATGCATAAAATTGACCTAAACGTCTCCTTTTCCTATTCTGAGTCGATTCTGCATGCTTTAAGTGTGTTTGGTGGCTCAGAACCATCAAAAAACGTTGAAATATAGTTCAAATTCAATAAAAATCGACAAAAATACAGTTTCTAACTAAAATTTGATGGTTTCGTTGCACTTTCCGAGCCCGTAGGGTATCTGATTGGCTTAAAAGTACAAGAAAACACTTCAAAAGTGACGTTTCTGAAGAATTTTAACAGTTTTCTTGTATCTACGAACGCCAGAATGCAAAAAATTGACCTAAACGTCTCCTTTTCCTATTCTGAGTCGATTCTGCATGCTTTAAGTGTGTTTGGTGGCTCAGAACCATCAAAAAACGTTGAAATATAGTTCAAATTCAATAAAAATCGACAAAAATACAGTTTCTAGCTAAAATTTGATGGTTTCGTTGCACTTTCCGAGCCCGTTGGGTATCTGATTGACTTAAAAGTACAAGAAAACACTTCAAAAGTGACGTTCCTGAAGAATTTTAACAGTTTTCTTGTATCCACGAACGCCAGAATGCATAAAATTGACCTAAACGTCTCCTTTTCCTATTCTGAGTCGATTCTGCATGCTTTAAGTGTGTTTGGTGGCTCAGAACCATCAAAAAACGTTGAAATATAGTTCAAATTCAATAAAAATCGACAAAAATACAGTTTCTAGCTAAAATTTGATGGTTTCGTTGCACTTTCCGAGCCCGTAGGGTATCTGATTGGGTTAAAAGTACAAGAAAACACTTCAAAAGTGACGTTTCTGAAGAATTTTAACAGTTTTCTTGTATCTACGAACGCCAGAATGCATAAAATTGACCTAAACGTCTCCTTTTCCTATTCTGAGTCGATTCTGCATGCTTTAAGTGTGTTTGGTGGCTCAGAACCATCAAAAAACGTTGAAATATAGTTCAAATTCAATAAAAATCGACAAAAATACAGTTTCTAGCTAAAATTTGATGGTTTCGTTGCACTTTCCGAGCCCGTAGGGTATCTGATTGGCTTAAAAGTACAAGAAAACACTTCAAAAGTGACGTTTCTGAAGAATTTTAACAGTTTTCTTGTATCTACGAACGCCAGAATGCATAAAATTGACCTAAACGTCTCCTTTTCCTATTCTGAGTCGATTCTGCATGCTTTAAGTGTGTTTGGTGGCTCAGAGCCATCAAAAAACGTTGAAATATAGTTCAAATTCAATAAAAATCGACAAAAACACAGTTTCTAGCTAAAATTTGATGGTTTCGTTGCACTTTCCGAGCCCGTAGGGTATCTGATTGGCTTAAAAGTACAAGAAAACACTTCAAAAGTGACGTTTCTGAAGAATTTTAACAGTTTTCTTGTATCTACGAAGGCCAGAATGCATAAAATTGACCTAAACGTCTCCTTTTCCTATTCTGAGTCGATTCTGCATGCTTTAAGTATGTTTGGTGGCTCAGAACCATCAAAAAACGTTGAAATATAGTTCAAATTCAATAAAAATCGACAAAAATACAGTTTCTAGCTAAAATTTGATGGTTTCGTTGCACTTTCCGAGCCCGTTGGGTATCTGATTGGCTTAAAAGTACAAGAAAACACTTCAAAAGTGACGTTTCTGAAGAATTTTAACAGTTTTCTTGTATCTACGAACGCCAGAATGCATAAAATTGACCTAAACGTCTCCTTTTCCTATTCTGAGTCGATTCTGCATGCTTTAAGTGTGTTTGGTGGCTCAGAACCATCAAAAAACGTTGAAAAATAGTTCAAATTCAATAAAAATCGACAAAAATACAGTTTCTAGCTAAAATTTGATGGTTTCGTTGCACTTTCCGAGCCCGTAGGGTATCTGATTGGCTTAAAAGTACAAGAAAACACTTCAAAAGTGACGTTTCCGAAGAATTTTAACAGTTTTCTTGTATCAACGAACGCCAGAATGCATAAAATTGACCTAAACGTCTCCTTTTCCTATTCTGAGTCGATTCTGCATGCTTTAAGTGTGTTTGGTGGCTCAGAACCATCAAAAAACGTTGAAATATAGTTCAAATTCAATAAAAATCGACAAAAATACAGTTTCTAGCTAAAATTTGATGGTTTCGTTGCACTTTCCGAGCCCGTTGGGTATCTGATTGGCTTAAAAGTACAAGAAAACACTTCAAAAGTGACGTTTCTGAAGAATTTTAACAGTTTTCTTGTATCTACGAACGCCAGAATGCATAAAATTGACCTAAACGTCTCCTTTTCCTATTCTGAGTCGATTCTGCATGTTTTAAGTGTGTTTGGTGGCTCAGAACCATCAAAAAACGTTGAAATATAGTTCAAATTCAACAAAAATCGACAAAAATACAGTTTCTAGCTAAAATTTGATGGTTTCGTTGCACTTTCCGAGCCCGTAGGGTATCTGATTGGCTTAAAAGTACAAGAAAACACTTCAAAAGTGACGTTTCTGAAGAATTTTAACAGTTTTCTTGTATCTACGAACGCCAGAATGCATAAAATTGACCTAAACTTCTCCTTTTCCTATTCTGAGTCGATTCTGCATGCTTTAAGTGTGTTTGGTGGCTCAGAACCATCAAAAAACGTTGAAATATAGTTCAAATTCAATAAAAATCGACAAAAATACAGTTTCTAGCTAAAATTTGATGGTTTCGTTGCACTTTCCGAGCCCGTAGGTTATCTGATTGGCTTAAAAGTATAAGAAAACACTTCAAAAGTGACGTTTCTGAAGAATTTTAACAGTTTTCTTGTATCTACGAACGCCAGAATGCATAAAATTGACCTAAACGTCTCCTTTTCCTATTCTGAGTCGATTCTGCATGCTTTAAGTGTGTTTGGTGGCTCAGAACCATCAAAAAACGTTGAAATATAGTTCAAATTCAATAAAAATCGACAAAAATACAGTTTCTAGCTAAAATTTGATGGTTTCGTTGCACTTTCCGAGCCCGTAGGGTATCTGATTGGCTTAAAAGTACAAGAAAACACTTCAAAAGTGACGTTTCTGAAGAATTTTAACAGTTTTCTTGTATCTACGAACGCCAGAATGCATAAAATTGACCTAAACGTCTCCTTTTCCTATTCTGAGTCGATTCTGCATGCTTTCAGTGTGTTTGGTGGCTCAGAACCATCAAAAAACGTTGAAATATAGTTCAAATTCAATAAAAATCGACAAAAATACAGTTTCTAGCTAAAATTTTATGGTTTCGTTGCACTTTCCGAGCCCGTAGGGTATCTGATTGGCTTAAAAGTACAAGAAAACACTTCAAAAGTGACGTTTCTGAAGAATTTTAACAGTTTTCTTGTATCTACGAACGCCAGAATGCATAAAATTGACCTAAACGTCTCCTTTTCCTATTCTGAGTCGATTCTGCATGCTTTAAGTGTGTTTGGTGGCTCAGAACCATCAAAAAACGTTGAAATATAGTTCAAATTCAATAAAAATCGACAAAAATACAGTTTCTAGCTAAAATTTGATGGTTTCGTTGCACTTTCCGAGCCCGTAGGGTATCTGATTGGCTTAAAAGTATAAGAAAACACTTCAAAAGTGACGTTTCTGAAGAATTTTAACAGTTTTCTTGTATCTACGAACGCCAGAATGCATAAAATTGACCTAAACGTCTCCTTTTCCTATTCTGAGTCGATTCTGCATGCTTTAAGTGTGTTTGGTGGCTCAGAACCATCAAAAAACGTTGAAATATAGTTCAAATTCAATAAAAATCGACAAAAATACAGTTTCTAGCTAAAATTTGATGGTTTCGTTGCACTTTCCGAGCCCGTTGGGTATCTGATTGGCTTAAAAGTACAAGAAAACACTTCAAAAGTGACGTTTCTGAAGAATTTTAACAGTTTTCTTGTATCTACGAACGCCAGAATGCATAAAATTGACCTAAACGTCTCCTTTTCCTATTCTGAGTCGATTCTGCATGCTTTAAGTGTGTTTGGTGGCTCAGAACCATCAAAAAACGTTGAAATATAGTTCAAATTCAATAAAAATCGACAAAAATACAGTTTCTGGCTAAAATTTGACGGTTTCGTTGCACTTTCCGAGCCCGTAGGGTATCTGATTGGCTTAAAAGTACAAGAAAACACTTCAAAAGTGACGTTTCTGAAGAATTTTAACAGTTTTCTTGTATCTACGAACGCCAGAATGCATAAAATTGACCTAAACGTCTCCTTTTCCTATTCTGAGTCGATTCTGCATGCTTTAAGTGTGTTTGGTGGCTCAGAACCATCAAAAAACGTTGAAATATAGTTCAAATTCAATAAAAATCGACAAAAATACAGTTTCTAGCTAAAATTTGATGGTTTCGTTGCACTTTCCGAGCCCGTTGGGTATCTGATTGGCTTAAAAGTACAAGAAAACACTTCAAAAGTGACGTTTCTGAAGAATTTTAACAGTTTTCTTGTATCTACGAACGCCAGAATGCATAAAATTGACCTAAACGTCTCCTTTTCCTATTCTGAGTCGATTCTGCATGCTTTAAGTGTGTTTGGTGGCTCAGAACCATCAAAAAACGTTGAAATATAGTTCAAATTCAATAAAAATCGACAAAAATACAGTTTCTAGCTAAAATTTGATGGTTTAGTTGCACTTTCCGAGCCCGTAGGATATCTGATTGGCTTAAAAGTACAAGAAAACACTTCAAAAGTGACGTTTCTGAAGAATTTTAACAGTTTTCTTGTATCTACGAACGCCAGAATGCATAAAATTGACCTAAACGTCTCCTTTTCTTATTCTGAGTCGATTCTGCATGCTTTAAGTGTGTTTGGTGGCTCAGAACCATCAAAAAACGTTGAAATATAGTTCAAATTCAATAAAAATCGACAAAAATACAGTTTCTAGCTAAAATTTGATGATTTCGTTGCACTTTCCGAGCCCGTAGGGTATCTGATTGGCTTAAAAGTACAAGAAAACACTTCAGAAGTGACGTTTCTGAAGAATTTTAACAGTTTTCTTGTATCTACGAACGCCAGAATGCATAAAATTGACCTAAACGTCTCCTTTTCCTATTCTGAGTCGATTCTGCATGCTTTAAGTGTGTTTGGTGGCTCAGAACCATCAAAAAACGTTGAAATATAGTTCAAATTCAATAAAAATCGACAAAAATACAGTTTCTAGCTAAAATTTGATGGTTTCGTTGCACTTTCCGAGCCCGTAGGGTATCTGATTGGCTTAAAAGTACAAGAAAACACTTCAAAAGTGACGTTTCTGAAGAATTTTAACAGTTTTCTTGTATCTACGAACGCCAGAATGCATAAAATTGACCTAAACGTCTCCTTTTCCTATTCTGAGTCGATTCTGCATGCTTTAAGTGTGTTTGGTGGCTCAGAACCATCAAAAAACGTTGAAATATAGTTCAAATTCAATAAAAATCGACAAAAATACAGTTTCTAGCTAAAATTTGATGGTTTCGTTGCACTTTCCGAGCCCGTAGGGTATCTGATTGGCTTAAAAGTACAAGAAAACACTTCAAAAGTGACGTTTCTGAAGAATTTTAACAGTTTTCTTGTATCTACGAACGCCAGAATGCATAAAATTGACCTAAACGTCTCCTTTTCCTATTCTGAGTCGATTCTGCATGCTTTCAGTGTGTTTGGTGGCTCAGAACCATCAAAAAACGTTGAAATATAGTTCAAATTCAATAAAAATCGACAAAAATACAGTTTCTAGCTAAAATTTGATGGTTTCGTTGCACTTTCCGAGCCCGTAGGGTATCTGATTGGCTTAAAAGTACAAGAAAACACTTCAAAAGTGACGTTTCTGAAGAATTTTAACAGTTTTCTTGTATCTACGAACGCCAGAATGCATAAAATTGACCTAAACGTCTCCTTTTCCTATTCTGAGTCGATTTTGCATGCTTTAAGTGTGTTTGGTGGCTCAGAACCATCAAAAAACGTTGAAATATAGTTCAAATTCAATAAAAATCGACAAAAATACAGTTTCTAGCTAAAATTTGATGGTTTCGTTGCACTTTCCGAGCCCGTAGGGTATCTGATTGGCTTAAAAGTACAAGAAAACACTTCAAAAGTGACGTTTCTGAAGAATTTTAACAGTTTTCTTGTATCTACGAACGCCAGAATGCATAAAATTGACCTAAACGTCTCCTTTTCCTATTCTGAGTCGATTCTGCATGCTTTAAGTGTGTTTGGTGGCTCAGAACCATCAAAAAACGTTGAAATATAGTTCAAATTCAATAAAAATCGACAAAAATACAGTTTCTAGCTAAAATTTGATGGTTTCGTTGCACTTTCCGAGCCCGTTGGGTATCTGATTGGCTTAAAAGTACAAGAAAACACTTCAAAAGTGACGTTTCTGAAGAATTTTAACAGTTTTCTTGTATCTACGAACGCCAGAATGCATAAAATTGACCTAAACGTCTCCTTTTCCTATTCTGAGTCGATTCTGCATGCTTTAAGTGTGTTTGGTGGCTCAGAACCATCAAAAAACGTTTAAATATAGTTCAAATTCAATAAAAATCGACAAAAATACAGTTTCTAGCTAAAATTTGATGGTTTCGTTGCACTTTCCGAGCCCGTAGGGTATCTGATTGGCTTAAAAGTACAAGAAAACACTTCAAAAGTGACGTTTCTGAAGAATTTTAACAGTTTTCTTGTATCTACGAACGCCAGAATGCATAAAATTGACCTAAACGTCTCCTTTTCCTATTCTGAGTCGATTCTGCATGCTTTAAGTGTGTTTGGTGGCTCAGAACCATCAAAAAACGTTGAAATATAGTTCAAATTCAATAAAAATCGACAAAAATACAGTTTCTAGCTAAAATTTGATGGTTTCGTTGCACTTTCCGAGCCCGTAGGGTATCTGATTGGCTTAAAAGTACAAGAAAACACTTCAAAAGTGACGTTTCTGAAGAATTTTAACAGTTCTCTTGTATCTACGAACGCCAGAATGCATAAAATTGACCTAAACGTCTCCTTTTCCTATTCTGAGTCGATTCTGCATGCTTTAAGTGTGTTTGGTGGCTCAGAACCATCAAAAAACGTTGAAATATAGTTCAAATTCAATAAAAATCGACAAAAATACAGTTTCTAGCTAAAATTTGATGGTTTCGTTGCACTTTCCGAGCCCGTAGGGTATCTGATTGGCTTAAAAGTACAAGAAAACACTTCAAAAGTGACGTTTCTGAAGAATTTTAACAGTTTTCTTGTATCTACGAACGCCAGAATGCATAAAATTGATCTAAACGTCTCCTTTTCCTATTCTGAGTCGATTCTGCATGCTTTAAGTGTGTTTGGTGGCTCAGAACCATCAAAAAACGTTGAAATATAGTTCAAATTCAATAAAAATCGACAAAAATACAGTTTCTAGCTAAAATTTGATGGTTTCGTTGCACTTTCCGAGCCCGTTGGGTATCTGATTGGCTTAAAAGCACAAGAAAACACTTCAAAAGTGACGTTTCTGAAGAATTTTAACAGTTTTCTTGTATCTACGAACGCCAGAATGCATAAAATTGACCTAAACTTCTCCTTTTCCTATTCTGAGTCGATTCTGCATGCTTTAAGTGTGTTTGGTGGCTCAGAACCATCAAAAAACGTTGAAATATAGTTCAAATTCAATAAAAATCGACAAAAATAGAGTTTTTAGCTAAAATTTGATGGTTTCGTTGCACTTTCCGAGCCCGTAGGGTATCTGATTGGCTTAAAAGTACAAGAAAACACTTCAAAAGTGACGTTTCTGAAGAATTTTAACAGTTTTCTTGTATCTACGAACGCCAGAATGCATAAAATTGACCTAAACGTCTCCTTTTCCTATTCTGAGTCGATTCTGCATGCTTTAAGTGTGTTTGGTGGCTCAGAACCATCAAAAAACGTTGAAATATAGTTCAAATTCAATAAAAATCGACAAAAATACAGTTTCTAGCTAAAATTTGATGGTTTCGTTGCACCTTCCGAGCCCGTTGGGTATCTGATTGGCTTAAAAGTACAAGAAAACACTTCAGAAGTGACGTTTCTGAAGAATTTTAACAGTTTTCTTGTATCTACGAACGCCAGAATGCATAAAATTGACCTAAACGTCTCCTTTTCCTCTTCTGAGTCGATTCTGCATGCTTTAAGTGTGTTTGGTGGCTCAGAACCATCAAAAAACGTTGAAATATAGTTCAAATTCAATAAAAATCGACAAAAATACAGTTTCTAGCTAAAATTTGATGGTTTCGTTGCACTTTCCGAGCCCGTAGGGTATCTGATTGGCTTAAAAGTACAAGAAAACACTTCAAAAGTGACGTTTCTGAAGAATTTTAACAGTTTTCTTGTATCTACGAACGCCAGAATGCATAAAATTGACCTAAACGTCTCCTTTTCCTATTCTGAGTCGATTCTGCATGCTTTAAGTGTGTTTGGTGGCTCAGAACCATCAAAAAACGTTGAAATATAGTTCAAATTCAATAAAAATCGACAAAAATACAGTTTCTAGCTAAAATTTGATGGTTTCGTTGCACTTTCCGAGCCCGTAGGGTATCTGATTGGCTTAAAAGTACAAGAAAACACTTCAAAAGTGACGTTTCTGAAGAATTTTAACAGTTTTCTTGTATCTACGAACGCCAGAATGCATAAAATTGACCTAAACGTCTCCTTTTCCTGTTCTGAGTCGATTCTGCATGCTTTAAGTGTGTTTGGTGGCTCAGAACCATCAAAAAACGTTGAAATATAGTTCAAATTCAATAAAAATCGACAAAAATAGAGTTTCTAGCTAAAATTTGATGGTTTCGTTGCACTTTCCGAGCCCGTAGGGTATCTGATTGGCTTAAAAGTACAAGAAAACACTTCAAAAGTGACGTTTCTGAAGAATTTTAACAGTTTTCTTGTATCTACGAACGCCAGAATGCATAAAATTGACCTAAACGTCTCCTTTTCCTATTCTGAGTCGATTCTGCATGCTTTAAGTGTGTTTGGTGGCTCAGAACCATCAAAAAACGTTGAAATATAGTTCAAATTCAATAAAAATCGACAAAAATACAGCTTCTAGCTAAAATTTGATGGTTTCGTTGCACCTTCCGAGCCCGTTGGGTATCTGATTGGCTTAAAAGTACAAGAAAACACTTCAGAAGTGACGTTTCTGAAGAATTTTAACAGTTTTCTTGTATCTACGAACGCCAGAATGCATAAAATTGACCTAAACGTCTCCTTTTCCTCTTCTGAGTCGATTCTGCATGCTTTAAGTGTGTTTGGTGGCTCAGAACCATCAAAAAACGTTGAAATATAGTTCAAATTCAATAAAAATCGACAAAAATACAGTTTCTAGCTAAAATTTGATGGTTTCGTTGCACTTTCCGAGCCCGTAGGGTATCTGATTGGCTTAAAAGTACAAGAAAACACTTCAAAAGTGACGTTTCTGAAGAATTTTAACAGTTTTCTTGTATCTACGAACGCCAGAATGCATAAAATTGACCTAAACGTCTCCTTTTCCTATTCTGAGTCGATTCTGCATGCTTTAAGTGTGTTTGGTGGCTCAGAACCATCAAAAAACGTTGAAATATAGTTCAAATTCAATAAAAATCGACAAAAATACAGTTTCTAGCTAAAATTTGATGGTTTCGTTGCACTTTCCGAGCCCGTAGGGTATCTGATTGGCTTAAAAGTACAAGAAAACACTTCAAAAGTGACGTTTCTGAAGAATTTTAACAGTTTTCTTTATCTACGAACGCCAGAATGCATAAAATTGACCTAAACGTCTCCTTTTCCTGTTCTGAGTCGATTCTGCATGCTTTAAGTGTGTTTGGTGGCTCAGAACCATCAAAAAACGTTGAAATATAGTTCAAATTCAATAAAAATCGACAAAAATACAGTTTCTAGCTAAAATTTGATGGTTTCGTTGCACTTTCCGAGCCCGTAGGGTATCTGATTGGCTTAAAAGTACAAGAAAACACTTCAAAAGTGACGTTTCTGAAGAATTTTAACAGTTTTCTTGTATCTACGAACGCCAGAATGCATAAAATTGACCTAAACGTCTCCTTTTCCTATTCTGAGTCGATTCTGCATGCTTTAAGTGTGTTTGGTGGCTCAGAACCATCAAAAAACGTTGAAATATAGTTCAAATTCAATAAAAATCGACAAAAATACAGTTTCTAGCTAAAATTTGATGGTTTCGTTGCACTTTCCGAGCCCGTAGGGTATCTGATTGGCTTAAAAGTACAAGAAAACACTTCAAAAGTGACGTTTCTGAAGAATTTTAACAGTTTTCTTGTATCTACGAACGCCAGAATGCATAAAATTGACCTAAACGTCTCCTTTTCCAATTCTGAGTCGATTCTGCATGCTTTAAGTGTGTTTGGTGGCTCAGAACCATCAAAAAACGTTGAAATATAGTTCAAATTCAATAAAAATCGACAAAAATACAGTTTCTAGCTAAAATTTGATGGTTTCGTTGCACTTTCCGAGCCCGTAGGGTATCTGATTGGCTTAAAAGTACAAGAAAACACTTCAAAAGTGACGTTTCTGAAGAATTTTAACAGTTTTCTTGTATCTACGAACGCCAGAATGCATAAAATTGATCTAAACGTCTCCTTTCCTATTCTGAGTCGATTCTGCATGCTTTAAGTGTGTTTGATGGCTCAGAACCATCAAAAAACGTTGAAATATAGTTCAAATTCAATAAAAATCGACAAAAATACAGTTTCTAGCTAAAATTTGATGGTTTCGTTGCACTTTCCGAGCCCGTAGTGTATCTGATTGGCTTAAAAGTACAAGAAAACACTTCAAAAGTGACGTTTCTGAAGAATTTTAACAGTTTTCTTGTATCTACGAACGCCAGAATGCATAAAATTGACCTAAACGTCTCCTTTTCCTATTCTGAGTCGATTCTGCATGCTTTAAGTGTGTTTGGTGGCTCAGAACCATCAAAAAACGTTGAAATATAGTTCAAATTCAATAAAAATCGACAAAAATACAGTTTCTAGCTAAAATTTGATGGTTTCGTTGCACTTTCCGAGCCCGTAGGGTATCTGATTGGCTTAAAAGTACAAGAAAACACTTCAAAAGTGACGTTTCTGAAGAATTTTAACAGTTTTCTTGTATCTACGAACGCCAGAATGCATAAAATTGACCTAAACGTCTCCTTTTCCTATTCTGAGTCGATTCTGCATGCTTTAAGTGTGTTTGGTGGCTCAGAACCATCAAAAAACGTTGAAATATAGTTCAAATTCAATAAAAATCGACAAAAATACAGTTTCTAGCTAAAATTTGATGGTTTCGTTGCACTTTCCGAGCCCGTAGGGTATCTGATTGGCTTAAAAGTACAAGAAAACACTTCAAAAGTGACGTTTCTGAAGAATTTTAACAGTTTTCTTGTATCTACGAACGCCAGAATGCATAAAATTGACCTAAACGTCTCCTTTTCCTATTCTGAGTCGATTCTGCATGCTTTAAGTGTGTTTGGTGGCTCAGAACCATCAAAAAACGTTGAAATATAGTTCAAATTCAATAAAAATCGACAAAAATACAGTTTCTAGCTAAAATTTGATGGTTTCGTTGCACTTTCCGAGCCCGTAGGGTATCTGATTGGCTTAAAAGTACAAGAAAACACTTCAAAAGTGACGTTTCTGAAGAATTTTAACAGTTTTCTTGTATCTACGAACGCCAGAATGCATAAAATTGACCTAAACATCTCCTTTTCCTATTCTGAGTCGATTCTGCATGCTTTAAGTGTGTTTGGTGGCTCAGAACCATCAAAAAACGTTGAAATATAGTTCAAATTCAATAAAAATCGACAAAAATACAGTTTCTAGCTAAAATTTGATGGTTTCGTTGCACTTTCCGAGCCCGTAGGGTATCTGATTGGCTTAAAAGTACAAGAAAACACTTCAAAAGTGACGTTTCTGAAGAATTTTAACAGTTTTCTTGTATCTACGAACGCCAGAATGCATAAAATTGACCTAAACGTCTCCTTTTCCTATTCTGAGTCGATTCTGCATGCTTTAAGTGTGTTTGGTGGCTCAGAACCATCAAAAAACGTTGAAATATAGTTCAAATTCAATAAAAATCGACAAAAATACAGTTTCTAGCTAAAATTTGATGGTTTCGTTGTACTTTCCGAGCCCGTAGGGTATCTGATTGGCTTAAAAGTACAAGAAAACACTTCAAAAGTGACGTTTCTGAAGAATTTTAACAGTTTTCTTGTATCTACGAACGCCAGAATGCATAAAATTGACCTAAACGTCTCCTTTTCCTATTCTGAGTCGATTCTGCATGCTTTAAGTGTGTTTGGTGGCTCAGAACCATCAAAAAACGTTGGAAATATAGTTCAAATTCAATAAAAATCGACAAAAATACAGTTTCTAGCTAAAATTTGATGGTTTCGTTGCACTTTCCGAGCCCGTAGGGTATCTGATTGGCTTAAAAGTACAAGAAAACACTTCAAAAGTGACGTTTCTGAAGAATTTTAACAGTTTTCTTGTATCTACGAACGCCAGAATGCATAAAATTGACCTAAACGTCTCCTTTTCCTATTCTGAGTCGATTCTGCATGCTTTAAGTGTGTTTGGTGGCTCAGAACCATCAAAAAACGTTGAAATATAGTTCAAATTCAATAAAAATCGACAAAAATACAGTTTCTAGCTAAAATTTGATGGTTTCGTTGCACTTTCCGAGCCCGTAGGGTATCTGATTGGCTTAAAAGTACAAGAAAACACTTCAGAAGTGACGTTTCTGAAGAATTTTAACAGTTTTCTTGTATCTACGAACGCCAGAATGCATAAAATCGACCTAAACGTCTCCTTTCCTATTCTGAGTCGATTCTGCATGCTTTAAGTGTGTTTGGTGGCTCAGAACCATCAAAAAACGTTGAAATATAGTTCAAATTCAATAAAAATCGACAAAAATACAGTTTCTAGCTAAAATTTGATGGTTTCGTTGCACTTTCCGAGCCGTAGGGTATCTGATTGGCTTAAAAGTACAAGAAAACACTTCAAAAGTGACGTTTCTGAAGAATTTTAACAGTTTTCTTGTATCTACGAACGCCAGAATGCATAAAATTGACCTAAACGTCTCCTTTTCCTATTCTGAGTCGATTCTGCATGCTTTAAGTGTGTTTGGTGGCTCAGAACCATCAAAAAACGTTGAAATATAGTTCAAATTCAATAAAAATCGACAAAAATACAGTTTCTAGCTAAAATTTGATGGTTTCGTTGCACTTTCCGAGCCCGTAGGGTATCTGATTGGCTTAAAAGTACAAGAAAACACTTCAAAAGTGACGTTTCTGAAGAATTTTAACAGTTTTCTTGTATCTACGAACGCCAGAATGCATAAAATTGACCTAAACGTCTCCTTTTCCTATTCTGAGTCGATTCTGCATGCTTTAAGTGTGTTTGGTGGCTCAGAACCATCAAAAAACGTTGAAATATAGTTCAAATTCAATAAAAATCGACAAAAATACAGTTTCTAGCTAAAATTTGATGGTTTCGTTGCACTTTCCGAGCCCGTAGGGTATCTGATTGGCTTAAAAGTACAAGAAAACACTTCAAAAGTGACGTTTCTGAAGAATTTTAACAGTTTTCTTGTATCTACGAACGCCAGAATGCATAAAATTGACCTAAACGTCTCCTTTTCCTATTCTGAGTCGATTCTGCATGCTTTAAGTGTGTTTGGTGGCTCAGAACCATCAAAAAACGTTGAAATATAGTTCAAATTCAATAAAAATCGACAAAAATACAGTTTCTAGCTAAAATTTGATGGTTTCGTTGCACTTTCCGAGCCCGTAGGGTATCTGATTGGCTTAAAAGTACAAGAAAACACTTCAAAAGTGACGTTTCTGAAGAATTTTAACAGTTTTCTTGTATCTACGAACGCCAGAATGCATAAAATTGACCTAAACGTCTCCTTTTCCTATTCTGAGTCGATTCTGCATGCTTTAAGTGTGTTTGGTGGCTCAGAACCATCAAAAAACGTTGAAATATAGTTCAAATTCAATAAAAATCGACAAAATACAGTTTCTAGCTAAAATTTGATGGTTTCGTTGCACTTTCCGAGCCCGTAGGGTATCTGATTGGCTTAAAAGTACAAGAAAACACTTCAAAAGTGACGTTTCTGAAGAATTTTAACAGTTTTCTTGTATCTACGAACGCCAGAATGCATAAAATTGACCTAAACGTCTCCTTTTCCTATTCTGAGTCGATTCTGCATGCTTTAAGTGTGTTTGGTGGCTCAGAACCATCAAAAAACGTTGAAATATAGTTCAAATTCAATAAAAATCGACAAAAATACAGTTTCTAGCTAAAATTTGATCGTTTCGTTGCACTTTCCGAGCCCGTCGGGTATCAGATTGGCTTAAAAGTACAAGAAAACACTTCAAAAGTGACGTTTCTGAAGAATTTTAACAGTTTTCTTGTATCTACGAACGCCAGAATGCATAAAATTGACCTAAACGTCTCCTTTTCCTATTCTGAGTCGATTCTGCATGCTTTAAGTGTGTTTGGTGGCTCAGAACCATCAAAAAACGTTGAAATATAGTTCAAATTCAATAAAAATCGACAAAAATACAGTTTCTAGCTAAAATTTGATGGTTTCGTTGCACTTTCCGAGCCCGTTGGGTATCTGATTGGCTTAAAAGTACAAGAAAACACTTCAAAAGTGACGTTTCTGAAGAATTTTAACAGTTTTCTTGTATCTACGAACGCCAGAATGCATAAAATTGACCTAAACGTCTCCTTTTCCTATTCTGAGTCGATTCTGCATGCTTTAAGTGTGTTTGGTGGCTCAGAACCATCAAAAAACGTTGAAATATAGTTCAAATTCAATAAAAATCGACAAAAATACAGTTTCTAGCTAAAATTTGATGGTTTCGTTGCACTTTCCGAGCCCGTAGGGTATCTGATTGGCTTAAAAGTACAAGAAAACACTTCAAAAGTGACGTTTCTGAAGAATTTTAACAGTTTTCTTGTATCTACGAACGCCAGAATGCATAAAATTGACCTAAACGTCTCCTTTTCCTATTCTGAGTCGATTCTGCATGCTTTAAGTGTGTTTGGTGGCTCAGAACCATCAAAAAACGTTGAAATATAGTTCAAATTCAATAAAAATCGACAAAAATACAGTTTCTAGCTAAAATTTGATGGTTTCGTTGCACTTTCCGAGCCCGTAGGGTATCTGATTGGCTTAAAAGTACAAGAAAACACTTCAAAAGTGACGTTTCTGAAGAATTTTAACAGTTTTCTTGTATCTACGAACGCCAGAATGCATAAAATTGACCTAAACGTCTCCTTTTCCTATTCTGAGTCGATTCTGCATGCTTTAAGTGTGTTTGGTGGCTCAGAACCATCAAAAAACGTTGAAATATAGTTCAAATTCAATAAAAATCGACAAAAATACAGTTTCTAGCTAAAATTTGATGGTTTCGTTGCACTTTCCGAGCCCGTAGGGTATCTGATTGGCTTAAAAGTACAAGAAAACACTTCAAAAGTGACGTTTCTGAAGAATTTTAACAGTTTTCTTGTATCTACGAACGCCAGAATGCATAAAATTGACCTAAACGTCTCCTTTTCCTATTCTGAGTCGATTCTGCATGCTTTAAGTGTGTTTGGTGGCTCAGAACCATCAAAAAAAGTTGAAATATAGTTCAAATTCAATAAAAATCGACAAAAATACAGTTTCTAGCTAAAATTTGATGGTTTCGTTGCACTTTCCGAGCCCGTAGGGTATCTGATTGGCTTAAAAGTACAAGAAAACACTTCAGAAGTGACGTTTCTGAAGAATTTTAACAGTTTTCTTGTATCTACGAACGCCAGAATGCATAAAATTGACCTAAACGTCTCCTTTTCCTATTCTGAGTCGATTCTGCATGCTTTAAGTGTGTTTGGTGGCTCAGAACCATCAAAAAACGTTGAAATATAGTTCAAATTCAATAAAAATCGACAAAAATACAGTTTCTAGCTAAAATTTGATGGTTTCGTTGCACTTTCCGAGCCCGTAGGGTATCTGATTGGCTTAAAAGTACAAGAAAACACTTCAAAAGTGACGTTTCTGAAGAATTTTAACAGTTTTCTTGTATCTACGAACGCCAGAATGCATAAAATTGACCTAAACGTCTCCTTTTCCTATTCTGAGTCGATTCTGAATGCTTTAAGTGTGTTTGGTGGCTCAGAACCATCAAAAAACGTTGAAATATAGTTCAAATTCAATAAAAATCGACAAAAATACAGTTTCTAGCTAAAATTTGATGGTTTCGTTGCACTTTCCGAGCCCGTAGGGTATCTGATTGGCTTAAAAGTACAAGAAAACACTTCAAAAGTGACGTTTCTGAAGAATTTTAACAGTTTTCTTGTATCTACGAACGCCAGAATGCATAAAATTGACCTAAACGTCTCCTTTTCCTATTCTGAGTCGATTCTGCATGCTTTAAGTGTGTTTGGTGGCTCAGAACCATCAAAAAACGTTGAAATATAGTTCAAATTCAATAAAAATCGACAAAAATACAGTTTCTAGCTAAAATTTGATGGTTTCGTTGCACTTTCCGAGCCCGTAGGGTATCTGATTGGCTTAAAAGTACAAGAAAACACTTCAAAAGTGACGTTTCTGAAGAATTTTAACAGTTTTCTTGTATCTACGAACGCCAGAATGCATAAAATTGACCTAAACGTCTCCTTTTCCTATTCTGAGTCGATTCTGCATGCTTTAAGTGTGCTTGGTGGCTCAGAACCATCAAAAAACGTTGAAATATAGTTCAAATTCAATAAAAATCGACAAAAATACAGTTTCTAGCTAAAATTTGATGGTTTCGTTGCACTTTCCGAGCCCGTAGGGTATCTGATTGGCTTAAAAGTACAAGAAAACACTTCAAAAGTGACGTTTCTGAAGAATTTTAACAGTTTTCTTGTATCTACGAACGCCAGAATGCATAAAATTGACCTAAACGTCTCCTTTTCCTATTCTGAGTCGATTCTGCATGCCTTAAGTGTGTTTGGTGGCTCAGAACCATCAAAAAACGTTGAAATATAGTTCAAATTCAATAAAAATCGACAAAAATACAGTTTCTAGCTAAAATTTGATGGTTTCGTTGCACTTTCCGAGCCCGTAGGGTATCTGATTGGCTTAAAAGTACAAGAAAACACTTCAAAAGTGACGTTTCTGAAGAATTTTAACAGTTTTCTTGTATCTACGAACGCCAGAATGCATAAAATTGACCTAAACGTCTCCTTTTCCTATTCTGAGTCGATTCTGCATGCTTTAAGTGTGTTTGGTGGCTCAGAACCATCAAAAAACGTTGAAATATAGTTCAAATTCAATAAAAATCGACAAAAATACAGTTCTAGCTAAAATTTGATGGTTTCGTTGCACTTTCCGAGCCCGTAGGGTGTCTGATTGGCTTAAAAGTACAAGAAAACACTTCAAAAGTGACGTTTCTGAAGAATTTTAACAGTTTTCTTGTATCTACGAACGCCAGAATGCATAAAATTGACCTAAACGTCTCCTTTTCCTATTCTGAGTCGATTCTGCATGCTTTAAGTGTGTTTGGTGGCTCAGAACCATCAAAAAACGTTGAAATATAGTTCAAATTCAATAAAAATCAACAAAAATACAGTTTCTAGCTATAATTTGATGGTTTCGTTGCACTTTCCGAGCCCGTAGGGTATCTGATTGGCTTAAAAGTACAAGAAAACACTTCAAAAGTGACGTTTCTGAAGAATTTTAACAGTTTTCTTGTATCTACGAACGCCAGAATGCATAAAATTGACCTAAACGTCTCCTTTTCCTATTCTGAGTCGATTCTGCATGCTTTAAGTGTGTTTGGTGGCTCAGAACCATCAAAAACGTTGAAATATAGTTCAAATTCAATAAAAATCGACAAAAATACAGTTTCTAGCTAAAATTTGATGGTTTCGTTGCACTTTCCGAGCCCGTAGGGTATCTGATTGGCTTAAAAGTACAAGAAAACACTTCAAAAGTGACGTTTCTGAAGAATTTTAACAGTTTTCTTGTATCTACGAACGCCAGAATGCATAAAGTTGACCTAAACCGTCTCCTTTTCCTATTCTGAGTCGATTCTGCATGCTTTAAGTGTGTTTGGTGGCTCAGAACCATCAAAAAACGTTGAAATATAGTTCAAATTCAATAAAAATCTACAAAAATACAGTTTCTAGCTAAAATTTGATGGTTTCGTTGCACTTTCCGAGCCCGTAGGGTTTCTGATTGGCTTAAAAGTACAAGAAAACACTTCAAAAGTGACGTTTCTGAAGAATTTTAACAGTTTTCTTGTATCTACGAACGCCAGAATGCATAAAATTGACCTAAACGTCTCCTTTTCCTATTCTGAGTCGATTCTGCATGCTTTAAGTGTGTTTGGTGGCTCAGAACCATCAAAAAACGTTGAAATATAGTTCAAATTCAATAAAAATCGACAAAAATACAGTTTCTAGCTAAAATTTGATGGTTTCGTTGCACTTTCCGAGCCCGTAGGGTATCTGATTGGCTTAAAAGTACAAGAAAACACTTCAAAAGTGACGTTTCTGAAGAATTTTAACAGTTTTCTTGTATCTACGAACGCCAGAATGCATAAAATTGACCTAAACGTCTCCTTTTCCTATTCTGAGTCGATTCTGCATGCTTTAAGTGTGTTTGGTGGCTCAGAACCATCAAAAAACGTTGAAATATAGTTCAAATTCAATAAAAATCGACAAAAATACTGTTTCTAGCTAAAATTTGATGGTTTCGTTGCACTTTCCGAGCCCGTAGGGTATCTGATTGGCTTAAAAGTACAAGAAAACACTTCAAAAGTGACGTTTCTGAAGAATTTTAACAGTTTTCTTGTATCTACGAACGCCAGAATGCATAAAATTGACCTAAACGTCTCCTTTTCCTATTCTGAGTCGATTCTGCATGCTTTAAGTGTGTTTGGTGGCTCAGAACCATCAAAAAACGTTGAAATATAGTTCAAATTCAATAAAAATCGACAAAAATACAGTTTCTAGCTAAAATTTGATGGTTTCGTTGCACTTTCCGAGCCCGTAGGGTATCTGATTGGCTTAAAAGTACAAGAAAACACTTCAAAAGTGACGTTTCTGAGGAATTTTAACAGTTTTCTTGTATCTACGAACGCCAGAATGCATAAAATTGACCTAAACGTCTCCTTTTCCTATTCTGAGTCGATTCTGCATGCTTTAAGTGTGTTTGGTGGCTCAGAACCATCAAAAAACGTTGAAATATAGTTCAAATTCAATAAAAATCGACAAAAATACAGTTTCTAGCTAAAATTTGATGGTTTCGTTGCACTTTCCGAGCCCGTAGGGTTTCTGATTGGCTTAAAAGTACAAGAAAACACTTCAAAAGTGACGTTTCTGAAGAATTTTAACAGTTTTCTTGTATCTACGAACGCCAGAATGCATAAAATTGACCTAAACGTCTCCTTTTCCTATTCTGAGTCGATTCTGCATGCTTTAAGTGTGTTTGGTGGCTCAGAACCATCAAAAAACGTTGAAATATAGTTCAAATTCAATAAAAATCGACAAAAATACAGTTTCTAGCTAAAATTTGATGGTTTCGTTGCACTTTCCGAGCCCGTAGGGTATCTGATTGGCTTAAAAGTACAAGAAAACACTTCAAAAGTGACGTTTCTGAAGAATTTTAACAGTTTTCTTGTATCTACGAACGCCAGAATGCATAAAATTGACCTAAACGTCTCCTTTTCCTATTCTGAGTCGATTCTGCATGCTTTAAGTGTGTTTGGTGGCTCAGAACCATTAAAAAACGTTGAAATATAGTTCAAATTCAATAAAAATCGACAAAAATACTGTTTCTAGCTAAAATTTGATGGTTTCGTTGCACTTTCCGAGCCCGTAGGGTATCTGATTGGCTTAAAAGTACAAGAAAACACTTCAAAAGTGACATTTCTGAAGAATTTTAACAGTTTTCTTGTATCTACGAACGCCAGAATGCATAAAATTGACCTAAACGTCTCCTTTTCCTATTCTGAGTCGATTCTGCATGCTTTAAGTGTGTTTGGTGGCTCAGAACCATCAAAAAACGTTGAAATATAGTTCAAATTCAATAAAAATCGACAAAAATACAGTTTCTAGCTAAAATTTGATGGTTTCGTTGCACTTTCCGAGCCCGTAGGGTATCTGATTGGCTTAAAAGTACAAGAAAACACTTCAAAAGTGACGTTTCTGAAGAATTTTAACAGTTTTCTTGTATCTACGAACGCCAGAATGCATAAAATTGACCTAAACGTCTCCTTTTCCTATTCTGAGTCGATTCTGCATACTTTAAGTGTGTTTGGTGGCTCAGAACCATCAAAAAACGTTGAAATATAGTTCAAATTCAATAAAAATCGACAAAAATACAGTTTCTAGCTAAAATTTGATGGTTTCGTTGCACTTTCCGAGCCCGTAGGGTATCTGATTGGCTTAAAAGTACAAGAAAACACTTCAAAAGTGACGTTTCTGAAGAATTTTAACAGTTTTCTTGTATCTACGAACGCCAGAATGCATAAAATTGACCTAAACGTCTCCTTTTCCTATTCTGAGTCGATTCTGCATGCTTTAAGTGTGTTTGGTGGCTCAGAACCATCAAAAAACGTTGAAATATAGTTCAAATTCAATAAAAATCGACAAAAATACAGTTTCTAGCTAAAATTTGATGGTTTCGTTGCACTTTCCGAGCCCGTAGGGTATCTGATTGGCTTAAAAGTACAAGAAAACACTTCAAAAGTGACGTTTCTGAAGAATTTTAACAGTTTTCTTGTATTTACGAACGCCAGAATGCATAAAATTGACCTAAACGTCTCCTTTTCCTATTCTGAGTCGATTCTGCATGCTTTAAGTGTGTTTGGTGGCTCAGAACCATCAAAAAACGTTGAAATATAGTTCAAATTCAATAAAAATCGACAAAAATACAGTTTCTAGCTAAAATTTGATGGTTTCGTTGCACTTTCCGAGCCCGTAGGGTATCTGATTGGCTTAAAAGTACAAGAAAACACTTCAAAAGTGACGTTTCTGAAGAATTTTAACAGTTTTCTTGTATCTACGAACGCCAGAATGCATAAAATTGACCTAAACGTCTCCTTTTCCTATTCTGAGTCAATTCTGCATGCTTTAAGTGTGTTTGGTGGCTCAGAACCATCAAAAAACGTTGAAATATAGTTCAAATTCAATAAAAATCGACAAAAATACAGTTTCTAGCTAAAATTTGATGGTTTCGTTGCACTTTCCGAGCCCGTAGGGTATCTGATTGGCTTAAAAGTACAAGAAAACACTTCAAAAGTGACGTTTCTGAAGAATTTTAACAGTTTTCTTGTATTTACGAACGCCAGAATGCATAAAATTGACCTAAACGTCTCCTTTTCCTATTCTGAGTCGATTCTGCATGCTTTAAGTGTGTTTGGTGGCTCAGAACCATCAAAAAACGTTGAAATATAGTTCAAATTCAATAAAAATCGACAAAAATACAGTTTCTAGCTAAAATTTGATGGTTTCGTTGCACTTTCCGAGCCCGTAGGGTATCTGATTGGCTTAAAAGTACAAGAAAACACTTCAAAAGTGACGTTTCTGAAGAATTTTAACAGTTTTCTTGTATCTACGAACGCCAGAATGCATAAAATTGACCTAAACGTCTCCTTTTCCTATTCTGAGTCGATTCTGCATGCTTTAAGTGTGTTTGGTGGCTCAGAACCATCAAAAAACGTTGAAATATAGTTCAAATTCAATAAAAATCGACAAAAATACAGTTTCTAGCTAAAATTTGATGGTTTCGTTGCACTTTCCGAGCCCGTAGGGTATCTGATTGGCTTAAAAGTACAAGAAAACACTTCAAAAGAGACGTTTCTGAAGAATTTTAACAGTTTTCTTGTATCTACGAACGCCAGAATGCATAAAATTGACCTAAACGTCTCCTTTTCCTATTCTGAGTCGATTCTGCATGCTTTAAGTGTGTTTGGTGGCTCAGAACCATCAAAAAACGTTGAAATAAAGTTCAAATTCAATAAAAATCGACAAAAATACAGTTTCTAGCTAAAATTTGATGGTTTCGTTGCACTTTCCGAGCCCGTTGGGTATCTGATTGGCTTAAAAGTACAAGAAAACACTTCAAAAGTGACGTTTCTGAAGAATTTTAACAGTTTTCTTGTATCTACGAACGCCAGAATGCATAAAATTGACCTAAACGTCTCCTTTTCCTACTCTGAGTCGATTCTGCATGCTTTAAGTGTGTTTGGTGGCTCAGAACCATCAAAAAACGTTGAAATATAGTTCAAATTCAATAAAAATCGACAAAAATACAGTTTCTAGCTAAAATTTGATGGTTTCGTTGCACTTTCCGAGCCCGTAGGGTATCTGATTGGCTTAAAAGTACAAGAAAACACTTCAAAAGTGACGTTTCTGAAGAATTTTAACAGTTTTCTTGTATCTACGAACGCCAGAATGCATAAAATTGACCTAAACGTCTCCTTTTCCTATTCTGAGTCGATTCTGCATGCTTTAAGTGTGTTTGGTGGCTCAGAACCATCAAAAAACGTTGAAATATAGTTCAAATTCAATAAAAATCGACAAAAATAAAGTTTCTAGCTAAAATTTGATGGTTTCGTTGCACTTTCCGAGCCCGTAGGGTATCTGATTGGCTTAAAAGTACAAGAAAACACTTCAAAAGTGACATTTCTGAAGAATTTTAACAGTTTTCTTGTATCTACGAACGCCAGAATGCATAAAATTGACCTAAACGTCTCCTTTTCCTATTCTGAGTCGATTCTGCATGCTTTAAGTGTGTTTGGTGGCTCAGAACCATCAAAAAACTTTGAAATATAGTTCAAATTCAATAAAAATCGACAAAAATACAGTTTCTAGCTAAAATTTGATGGTTTCGTTGCACTTTCCGAGCCCGTAGGGTATCTGATTGGCTTAAAAGTACAAGAAAACACTTCAAAAGTGACGTTTCTGAAGAATTTTAACAGTTTTCTTGTATCTACGAACGCCAGAATGCATAAAATTGACCTAAACGTCTCCTTTTCCTATTCTGAGTCGATTCTGCATGCTTTAAGTGTGTTTGGTGGCTCAGAACCATCAAAAAACGTTGAAATAAAGTTCAAATTCAATAAAAATCGACAAAAATACAGTTTCTAGCTAAAATTTGATGGTTTCGTTGCACTTTCCGAGCCCGTTGGGTATCTGATTGGCTTAAAAGTACAAGAAAACACTTCAAAAGTGACGTTTCTGAAGAATTTTAACAGTTTTCTTGTATCTACGAACGCCAGAATGCATAAAATTGACCTAAACGTCTCCTTTTCCTACTCTGAGTCGATTCTGCATGCTTTAAGTGTGTTTGGTGGCTCAGAACCATCAAAAAACGTTGAAATATAGTTCAAATTCAATAAAAATCGACAAAAATACAGTTTCTAGCTAAAATTTGATGGTTTCGTTGCACTTTCCGAGCCCGTAGGGTATCTGATTGGCTTAAAAGTACAAGAAAACACTTCAAAAGTGACGTTTCTGAAGAATTTTAACAGTTTTCTTGTATCTACGAACGCCAGAATGCATAAAATTGACCTAAACGTCTCCTTTTCCTATTCTGAGTCGATTCTGCATGCTTTAAGTGTGTTTGGTGGCTCAGAACCATCAAAAAACGTTGAAATATAGTTCAAATTCAATAAAAATCGACAAAAATACAGTTTCTAGCTAAAATTTGATGGTTTCGTTGCACTTTCCGAGCCCGTAGGGTATCTGATTGGCTTAAAAGTACAAGAAAACACTTCAAAAGTGACATTTCTGAAGAATTTTAACAGTTTTCTTGTATCTACGAACGCCAGAATGCATAAAATTGACCTAAACGTCTCCTTTTCCTATTCTGAGTCGATTCTGCATGCTTTAAGTGTGTTTGGTGGCTCAGAACCATCAAAAAACTTTGAAATATAGTTCAAATTCAATAAAAATCGACAAAAATACAGTTTCTAGCTAAAATTTGATGGTTTCGTTGCACTTTCCGAGCCCGTAGGGTATCTGATTGGCTTAAAAGTAAAAGAAAACACTTCAAAAGTGACGTTTCTGAAGAATTTTAACAGTTTTCTTGTATCTACGAACGCCAGAATGCATAAAATTGACCTAAACGTCTCCTTTTCCTATTCTGAGTCGATTCTGCATGCTTTAAGTGTGTTTGGTGGCTCAGAACCATCAAAAAACGTTGAAATATAGTTCAAATTCAATAAAAATCGACAAAAATACAGTTTCTAGCTAAAATTTGATGGTTTCGTTGCACTTTCCGAGCCCGTTGGGTATCTGATTGGCTTAAAAGTACAAGAAAACACTTCAAAAGTGACGTTTCTGAAGAATTTTAACAGTTTTCTTGTATCTACGAACGCCAGAATGCATAAAATTGACCTAAACGTCTCCTTTTCCTATTCTGAATCGATTCTGCATGCTTTAAGTGTGTTTGGTGGCTCAGAACCACCAAAAAACGTTGAAATATAGTTCAAATTCAATAAAAATCGACAAAAATACAGTTTCTAGCTAAAATTTGATGGTTTCGTTGCACTTTCCGAGCCCGTAGGGTATCTGATTGGCTTAAAAGTACAAGAAAACACTTCAAAAGTGACGTTTCTGAAGAATTTTAACAGTTTTCTTGTATCTACGAACGCCAGAATGCATAAAATTGACCTAAACGTCTCCTTTTCCTATTCTGAGTCGATTCTGCATGCTTTAAGTGTGTTTGGTGGCTCAGAACCATCAAAAAACGTTGAAATATAGTTCAAATTCAATAAAAATCGACAAAAATACAGTTTCTAGCTAAAATTTGATGGTTTCGTTGCACTTTCCGAGCCCGTAGGGTATCTGATTGGCTTAAAAGTACAAGAAAACACTTCAAAAGTGACGTTTCTGAAGAATTTTAACAGTTTTCTTGTATCTACGAACGCCAGAATGCATAAAATTGACCTAAACGTCTCCTTTTCCTATTCTGAGTCGATTCTGCATGCTTTAAGTGTGTTTGGTGGCTCAGAACCATCAAAAAACGTTGAAATATAGTTCAAATTCAATAAAAATCGACAAAAATACAGTTTCTAGCTAAAATTTGATGGTTTCGTTGCACTTTCCGAGCCCGTTGGGTATCTGATTGGCTTAAAAGTACAAGAAAACACTTCAAAAGTGAGGTTTCTGAAGAATTTTAACAGTTTTCTTGTATCTACGAACGCCAGAATGCATAAAATTGACCTAAACGTCTCCTTTTCCTATTCTGAGTCGATTCTGCATGCTTTAAGTGTGTTTGGTGGCTCAGAACCATCAAAAAACGTTGAAATATAGTTCAAATTCAATAAAAATCGACAAAAATACAGTTTCTAGCTAAAATTTGATGGTTTCGTTGCACTTTCCGAGCCCGTAGGGTATCTGATTGGCTTAAAAGTACAAGAAAACACTTCAAAAGTGACGTTTCTGAAGAATTTTAACAGTTTTCTTGTATCTACGAACCCCAGAATGCATAAAATTGACCTAAACGTCTCCTTTTCCTATTCTGAGTCGATTCTGCATGCTTTAAGTGTGTTTGGTGGCTCAGAACCATCAAAAAACGTTGAAATATAGTTCAAATTCAATAAAAATCGACAAAAATACAGTTTCTAGCTAAAATTTGATGGTTTCGTTGCACTTTCCGAGCCCGTGGGGTATCTGATTGGCTTAAAAGTACAAGAAAACACTTCAAAATTGACGTTTCTGAAGAATTTTAATAGTTTTCTTGTATCTACGAACGCCAGAATGCATAAAATTGACCTTAACGTCTCCTTTTCCTATTCTGAGTCGATTCTGCATGCTTTAAGTGTGTTTGGTGGCTCAGAACCATCAAAAAACGTTGAAATATAGTTCAAATTCAATAAAAATCGACAAAAATACAGTTTCTAGCTAAAATTTGATGGTTTCGTTGCACTTTCCGAGCCCGTAGGGTATCTGATTGGCTTAAAAGTACAAGAAAACACTTCAAAAGTGACGTTTCTGAAGAATTTTAACAGTTTTCTTGTATCTACGAACGCCAGAATGCATAAAATTGACCTAAACGTCTCCTTTTCCTATTCTGAGTCGATTCTGCATGCTTTAAGTGTGTTTGGTGGCTCAGAACCATCAAAAAACGTTGAAATATAGTTCAAATTCAATAAAAATCGACAAAAATACAGTTTCTAGCTAAAATTTGATGGTTTCGTTCCACTTTCCGAGCCCGTTGGGTATCTGATTGGCTTAAAAGTACAAGAAAACACTTCAAAAGTGACGTTTCTGAAGAATTTTAACAGTTTTCTTGTATCTACGAACGCCAGAATGCATAAAATTGACCTAAACGTCTCCTTTTCCTATTCTGAGTCGATTCTGCATGCTTTAAGTGTGTTTGGTGGCTCAGAACCATCAAAAAACGTTGAAATATAGTTCAAATTCAATAAAAATCGACAAAAATACAGTTTCTAGCTAAAATTTGATGGTTTCGTTGCACTTTCCGAGCCCGTCGGGTATCTGATTGGCTTAAAAGTACAAGAAAACACTTCAAAAGTGACGTTTCTGAAGAATTTTAATAGTTTTCTTGTATCTACGAACGCCAGAATGCATAAAATTGACCTAAACGTCTCCTTTTCCTATTCTGAGTCGATTCTGCATGCTTTAAGTGTGTTTGGTGGCTCAGAACCATCAAAAAACGTTGAAATATAGTTCAAATTCAATAAAAATCGACAAAAATACAGTTTCTAGCTAAAATTTGATGGTTTCGTTGCACTTTCCGAGCCCGTAGGGTATCAGATTGGCTTAAAAGTACAAGAAAACACTTCAAAAGTGACGTTTCTGAAGAATTTTAACAGTTTTCTTGTATCTACGAACGCCAGAATGCATAAAATTGACCTAAACGTCTCCTTTTCCTATTCTGAGTCGATTCTGCATGCTTTAAGTGTGTTTGGTGGCTCAGAACCATCAAAAAACGTTGAAATTTAGTTCAAATTCAATAAAAATCGACAAAAATACAGTTTCTAGCTAAAATTTGATGGTTTCGTTGCACTTTCCGAGCCCGTAGGGTATCTGATTGGCTTTAAAGTACAAGAAAACACTTCAAAAGTGACGTTTCTGAAGAATTTTAACAGTTTTCTTGTATCTACGAACGCCAGAATGCATAAAATTGACCTAAACGTCTCCTTTTCCTATTCTGAGTCGTTTCTGCATGCTTTAAGTGTGTTTGGTGGCTCAGAACCATCAAAAAACGTTGAAATATAGTTCAAATTCAATAAAAATCGACAAAAATACAGTTTCTAGCTAAAATTTGATGGTTTCGTTGCACTTTCCGAGCCCGTAGGGTATCTGATTGGCTTAAAAGTACAAGAAAACACTTCAAAAGTGACGTTTCTGAAGAATTTTAACAGTTTTCTTGTATCTACGAACGCCAGAATGCACAAAATTGACCTAAACGTCTCCTTTTCCTATTCTGAGTCGATTCTGCATGCTTTAAGTGTGTTTGGTGGCTCAGAACCATCAAAAAACGTTGAAATATAGTTCAAATTCAATAAAAATCGACAAAAATACAGTTTCTAGCTAAAATTTGATGGTTTCGTTGCACTTTCCGAGCCCGTAGGGTATCTGATTGGCTTAAAAGTACAAGAAAACACTTCAAAAGTGACGTTTCTGAAGAATTTTAACAGTTTTCTTGTATCTACGAACGCCAGAATGCATAAAATTGACCTAAACGTCTCCTTTTCCTATTCTGAGTCGATTCTGCATGCTTTAAGTGTGTTTGGTGGCTCAGAACCATCAAAAAACGTTGAAATATAGTTCAAATTCAATAAAAATCGACAAAAATACAGTTTCTAGCTAAAATTTGATGGTTTCGTTGCACTTTCCGAGCCCGTCGGGTATCTGATTGGCTTAAAAGTACAAGAAAACACTTCAAAAGTGACGTTTCTGAAGAATTTTAACAGTTTTCTTGTATCTACGAACGCCAGAATGCACAAAATTCACCTAAACGTCTCCTTTTCCTATTCTGAGTCGATTCTGCATGCTTTAAGTGTGTTTGGTTGCTCAGAACCATCAAAAAACGTTGAAATATAGTTCAAATTCAATAAAAATCGACAAAAATACAGTTTCTAGCTAAAATTTGATGGTTTCGTTGCACTTTCCGAGCCCGTAGGGTATCTGATTGGCTTAAAAGTACAAGAAAACACTTCAAAAGTGACGTTTCTGAAGAATTTTAACAGTTTTCTTGTATCTACGAACGCCAGAATGCATAAAATTGACCTAAACGTCTCCTTTTCCTATTCTGAGTCGATTCTGCATGCTTTAAGTGTGTTTGGTGGCTCAGAACCATCAAAAAACGTTGAAATATAGTTCAAATTCAATAAAAATCGACAAAAATACAGTTTCTAGCTAAAATTTGATGGTTTCGTTGCACTTTCCGAGCCCGTAGGGTATCTGATTGGCTTAAAAGTACAAGAAAACACTTCAAAAGTGACGTTTCTGAAGAATTTTAACAGTTTTCTTGTATCTACGAACGCCAGAATGCATAAAATTGACCTAAACGTCTCCTTTTCCTATTCTGAGTCGATTCTGCATGCTTTAAGTGTGTTTGGTGGCTCAGAACCATCAAAAAACGTTGAAATATAGTTCAAATTCAATAAAAATCGACAAAAATACAGTTTCTAGCTAAAATTTGATGGTTTCGTTGCACTTTCCGAGCCCGTAGGGTATCTGATTGGCTTAAAAGTACAAGAAAACACTTCAAAAGTGACGTTTCTGAAGAATTTTAACAGTTTTCTTGTATCTACGAACGCCAGAATGCATAAAATTGACCTAAACGTCTCCTTTTCCTATTCTGAGTCGATTCTGCATGCTTTAAGTGTGTTTGGTGGCTCAGAACCATCAAAAAACGTTGAAATATAGTTCAAATTCAATAAAAATCGACAAAAATACAGTTTCTAGCTAAAATTTGATGGTTTCGTTGCACTTTCCGAGCCCGTAGGGTATCTGATTGGCTTAAAAGTACAAGAAAACACTTCAAAAGTGACGTTTCTGAAGAATTTTAACAGTTTTCTTGTATCTACGAACGCCAGAATGCATAAAATTGACCT
Organism: Zophobas morio; assembly: GCF_036711695.1. Lineage (NCBI taxonomy): Eukaryota > Metazoa > Arthropoda > Insecta > Coleoptera > Tenebrionidae > Zophobas > Zophobas morio. The sequence continues at coordinate 43,636 of NW_026972767.1, read as the reverse complement.
AAACGTCTCCTTTTCCTGTTCTGAGTCGATTCTGCATGCTTTAAGTGTGTTTGGTGGCTCAGAACCATCAAAAAACTTTGAAATATAGTTCAAATTCAATAAAAATCGACAAAAATACAGTTTCTAGCTAAAATTTGATGGTTTCGTTGCACTTTCCGAGCCCGTAGGGTATCTGATTGGCTTAAAAGTACAAGAAAACACTTCAAAAGTGACGTTTCTGAAGAATTTTAACAGTTTTCTTGTTTCTACGAACGCCAGAATGCATAAAATTGACCTAAACGTCTCCTTTTCCTATTCTGAGTCGATTCTGCATGCTTTAAGTGTGTTTGGTGGCTCAGAACCATCAAAAAACGTTGAAATATAGTTCAAATTCAATAAAAATCGACAAAAATACAGTTTCTAGCTAAAATTTGATGGTTTCGTTGCACTTTCCGAGCCCGTAGGGTATCTGATTGGCTTAAAAGTACAAGAAAACACTTCAAAAGTGACGTTTCTGAAGAATTTTAACAGTTTTCTTGTATCTACGAACGCCAGAATGCATAAAATTGACCTAAACGTCTCCTTTTCCTATTCTGAGTCGATTCTGCATGCTTTAAGTGTGTTTGGTGGCTCAGAACCATCAAAAAACGTTGAAATATAGTTCAAATTCAATAAAAATCGACAAAAATACAGTTTCTAGCTAAAATTTGATGGTTTCGTTGCACTTTCCGAGCCCGTAGGGTATCTGATTGGCTTAAAAGTACAAGAAAACACTTCAAAAGTGACGTTTCTGAAGAATTTTAACAGTTTTCTTGTTTCTACGAACGCCAGAATGCATAAAATTGACCTAAACGTCTCCTTTTCCTGTTCTGAGTCGATTCTGCATGCTTTAAGTGTGTTTGGTGGCTCAGAACCATCAAAAAACGTTGAAATATAGTTCAAATTCAATAAAAATCGACAAAAATACAGTTTCTAGCTAAAGTTTGATGGTTTCGTTGCACTTTCCGAGCCCGTAGGGTATCTGATTGGCTTAAAAGTACAAGAAAACACTTCAAAAGTGACGTTTCTGAAGAATTTTAACAGTTTTCTTGTTTCTACGAACGCCAGAATGCATAAAATTGACCTAAACGTCTCCTTTTCCTATTCTGAGTCGATTCTGCATGCTTTAAGTGTGTTTGGTGGCTCAGAACCATCAAAAAACGTTGAAATATAGTTCAAATTCAATAAAAATCGACAAAAATACAGTTTCTAGCTAAAATTTGATGGTTTCGTTGCACTTTCCGAGCCCGTAGGGTATCTGATTGGCTTAAAAGTACAAGAAAACACTTCAAAAGTGACGTTTCTGAAGAATTTTAACAGTTTTCTTGTATCTACGAACGCCAGAATGCATAAAATTGACCTAAACGTCTCCTTTTCCTATTCTGAGTCGATTCTGCATGCTTTAAGTGTGTTTGGTGGCTCAGAACCATCAAAAAACGTTGAAATATAGTTCAAATTCAATAAAAATCGACAAAAATACAGTTTCTAGCTAAAATTTGATGGTTTCGTTGCACTTTCCGAGCCCGTAGGGTATCTGATTGGCTTAAAAGTACAAGAAAACACTTCAAAAGTGACGTTTCTGAAGAATTTTAACAGTTTTCTTGTATCTACGAACGCCAGAATGCATAAAATTGACCTAAACGTCTCCTTTTCCTGTTCTGAGTCGATTCTGCATGCTTTAAGTGTGTTTGGTGGCTCAGAACCATCAAAAAACGTTGAAATATAGTTCAAATTCAATAAAAATCGACAAAAATACAGTTTCTAGCTAAAATTTGATGGTTTCGTTGCACTTTCCGAGCCCCTAGGGTATCTGATTGGCTTAAAAGTACAAGAAAACACTTCAAAAGTGACGTTTCTGAAGAATTTTAACAGTTTTCTTGCTTCTACGAACGCCAGAATGCATAAAATTGACCTAAACGTCTCCTTTTCCTGTTCTGAGTCGATTCTGCATGCTTTAAGTGTGTTTGGTGGCTCAGAACCATCAAAAAACGTTGAAATATAGTTCAAATTCAATAAAAATCGACAAAAATACAGTTTCTAGCTAAAATTTGATGGTTTCGTTGCACTTTCCGAGCCCGTAGGGTATCTGATTGGCTTAAAAGTACAAGAAAACACTTCAAAAGTGACGTTTCTGAAGAATTTTAACAGTTTTCTTGTATCTACGAACGCCAGAATGCATAAAATTGACCTAAACGTCTCCTTTTCCTATTCTGAGTCGATTCTGCATGCTTTAAGTGTGTTTGGTGGCTCAGAACCATCAAAAAACGTTGAAATATAGTTCAAATTCAATAAAAATCGACAAAAATACAGTTTCTAGCTAAAATTTGATGGTTTCGTTGCACTTTCCGAGCCCGTAGGGTATCTGATTGGCTTAAAAGTACAAGAAAACACTTCAAAAGTGACGTTTCTGAAGAATTTTAACAGTTTTCTTGTATCTACGAACGCCAGAATGCATAAAATTGACCTAAACGTCTCCTTTTCCTATTCTGAGTCGATTCTGCATGCTTTAAGTGTGTTTGGTGGCTCAGAACCATCAAAAAACGTTGAAATATAGTTCAAATTCAATAAAAATCGACAAAAATACAGTTTCTAGCTAAAATTTGATGGTTTCGTTGCACTTTCCGAGCCCGTAGGGTATCTGATTGGCTTAAAAGTACAAGAAAACACTTCAAAAGTGACGTTTCTGAAGAATTTTAACAGTTTTCTTGTATCTACGAACGCCAGAATGCATAAAATTGACCTAAACGTCTCCTTTTCCTATTCTGAGTCGATTCTGCATGCTTTAAGTGTGTTTGGTGGCTCAGAACCATCAAAAAACGTTGAAATATAGTTCAAATTCAATAAAAATCGACAAAAATACAGTTTCTAGCTAAAATTTGATGGTTTCGTTGCACTTTCCGAGCCCGTAGGGTATCTGATTGGCTTAAAAGTACAAGAAAACACTTCAAAAGTGACGTTTCTGAAGAATTTTAACAGTTTTCTTGTATCTACAAACGCCAGAATGCATAAAATTGACCTAAACGTCTCCTTTTCCTATTCTGAGTCGATTCTGCATGCTTTAAGTGTGTTTGGTGGCTCAGAACCATCAAAAAACGTTGAAATATAGTTCAAATTCAATAAAAATCGACAAAAATACAGTTTCTAGCTAAAATTTGATGGTTTCGTTGCACTTTCCGAGCCCGTAGGGTATCTGATTGGCTTAAAAGTACAAGAAAACACTTCAAAAGTGACGTTTCTGAAGAATTTTAACAGTTTTCTTGTATCTACGAACGCCAGAATGCATAAAATTGACCTAAACGTCTCGTTTTCCTATTCTGAGTCGATTCTGCATGCTTTAAGTGTGTTTGGTGGCTCAGAACCATCAAAAAACGTTGAAATATGGTTCAAATTCAATAAAAATCGACAAAAATACAGTTTCTAGCTAAAATTTGATAGTTTCGTTGCACTTTCCGAGCCCGTAGGGTATCTGATTGGCTTAGAAGTACAAGAAAACACTTCAAAAGTGACGTTTCTGAAGAATTTTAACAGTTTTCTTGTATCTACGAACGCCAGAATGCATAAAATTGACCTAAACGTCTCCTTTTCCTATTCTGAGTCGATTCTGCATGCTTTAAGTGTGTTTGGTGGCTCAGAACCATCAAAAAACGTTGAAATATAGTTCAAATTCAATAAAAATCGACAAAAATACAGTTTCTAGCTAAAATTTGATGGTTTCGTTGCACTTTCCGAGACCGTAGGGTATCTGATTGGCTTAAAAGTACAAGAAAACACTTCAAAAGTGACGTTTCTGAAGAATTTTAACAGTTTTCTTGTATCTACGAACGCCAGAATGCATAAAATTGACCTAAACGTCTCCTTTTCCTATTCTGAGTCGATTCTGCATGCTTTAAGTGTGTTTGGTGGCTCAGAACCATCAAAAAACGCTGAAATATAGTTCAAATTCAATAAAAATCGACAAAAATACAGTTTCTAGCTAAAATTTGATGGTTTCGTTGCACTTTCCGAGCCCGTCGGGTATCTGATTGGCTTAAAAGTACAAGAAAACACTTCAAAAGTGACGTTTCTGAAGAATTTTAACAGTTTTCTTGTATCTACGAACGCCAGAATGCATAAAATTGACCTAAACGTCTCCTTTTCCTATTCTGAGTCGATTCTGCATGCTTTAAGTGTGTTTGGTGGCTCAGAACCATCAAAAAACGTTGAAATATAGTTCAAATTCAATAAAAATCGACAAAAATACAGTTTCTAGCTAAAATTTGATGGTTTCGTTGCACTTTCCGAGCCCGTAGGGTATCTGATTGGCTTAAAAGTACAAGAAAACACTTCAAAAGTGACGTTTCTGAAGAATTTTAACAGTTTTCTTGTATCTACGAACGCCAGAATGCATAAAATTGACCTAAACGTCTCCTTTTCCTATTCTGAGTCGATTCTGCATGCTTTAAGTGTGTTTGGTGGCTCAGAACCATCAAAAAACGTTGAAATATAGTTCAAATTCAATAAAAATCGACAAAAATACAGTTTCTAGCTAAAATTTGATGGTTTCGTTGCACTTTCCGAGCCCGTAGGGTATCTGATTGGCTTAAAAGTACAAGAAAACACTTCAAAAGTGACGTTTCTGAAGAATTTTAACAGTTTTCTTGTATCTACGAACGCCAGAATGCATAAAATTGACCTAAACGTCTCCTTTTCCTATTCTGAGTCGATTCTGCATGCTTTAAGTGTGTTTGGTGGCTCAGAACCATCAAAAAACGTTGAAATATAGTTCAAATTCAATAAAAATCGACAAAAATACAGTTTCTAGCTAAAATTTGATGGTTTCGTTGCACTTTCCGAGCCCGTAGGGTATCTGATTGGCTTAAAAGTACAAGAAAACACTTCAAAAGTGACGTTTCTGAAGAATTTTAACAGTTTTCTTGTATCTACGAACGCCAGAATGCATAAAATTGACCTAAACGTCTCCTTTTCCTATTCTGAGTCGATTCTGCATGCTTTAAGTGTGTTTGGTGGCTCAGAACCATCAAAAAACGTTGAAATATAGTTCAAATTCAATAAAAATCGACAAAAATACAGTTTCTAGCTAAAATTTGATGGTTTCGTTGCACTTTCCGAGCCCGTAGGGTATCTGATTGGCTTAAAAGTACAAGAAAACACTTCAAAAGTGACGTTTCTGAAGAATTTTAACAGTTTTCTTGTATCTACGAATGCCAGAATGCATAAAATTGACCTAAACGTCTCCTTTTCCTATTCTGAGTCGATTCAGCATGCTTTAAGTGTGTTTGGTGGCTCAGAACCATCAAAAAACGTTGAAATATAGTTCAAATTCAATAAAAATCGACAAAAATACAGTTTCTAGCTAAAATTTGATGGTTTCGTTGCACTTTCCGAGCCCGTAGGGTATCTGATTGGCTTAAAAGTACAAGAAAACACTTCAAAAGTGACGTTTCTGAAGAATTTTAACAGTTTTCTTGTATCTACGAACGCCAGAATGCATAAAATTGACCTAAACGTCTCCTTTTCCTATTCTGAGTCGATTCTGCATGCTTTAAGTGTGTTTGGTGGCTCAGAACCAGCAAAAAATGTTGAAATATAGTTCAAATTCAATAAAAATCGACAAAAATACAGTTTCTAGCTAAAATTTGATGGTTTCGTTGCACTTTCCGAACCCGTAGGGTATCTGATTGGCTTAAAAGTACAAGAAAACACTTCAAAAGTGACGTTTCTGAAGAATTTTAACAGTTTTCTTGTATCTACGAACGCCAGAATGCATAAAATTGACCTAAACGTCTCCTTTTCCTATTCTGAGTCGATTCTGCATGCTTTAAGTGTGTTTGGTGGCTCAGAACCATCAAAAAACGTTGAAATATAGTTCAAATTCAATAAAAATCGACAAAAATACAGTTTCTAGCTAAAATTTGATGGTTTCGTTGCACTTTCCGAGCCCGTAGGGTATCTGATTGGCTTAAAAGTACAAGAAAACACTTCAAAAGTGACGTTTCTGAAGAATTTTAACAGTTTTCTTGTATCTACGAACGCCAGAATGCATAAAATTGACCTAAACGTCTCCTTTTCCTTATCTGAGTCGATTCTGCATGCTTTAAGTGTGTTTGGTGGCTCAGAACCATCAAAAAACGTTGAAATATAGTTCAAATTCAATAAAAATCGACAAAAATACAGTTTCTAGCTAAAATTTGATGGTTTCGTTGCACTTTCCGAGCCCGTAGGGTATCTGATTGGCTTAAAAGTACAAGAAAACACTTCAAAAGTGACGTTTCTGAAGAATTTTAACAGTTTTCTTGTATCTACGAACGCCAGAATGCATAAAATTGACCTAAACGTCTCCTTTTCCTATTCTGAGTCGATTCTGCATGCTTTAAGTGTGTTTGGTGGCTCAGAACCATCAAAAAACGTTGAAATATAGTTCAAATTCAAAAAAAATCGGCAAAAATACAGTTTCTAGCTAAAATTTGATGGTTTCGTTGCACTTTCCGAGCCCGTAGGGTATCTGATTGGCTTAAAAGTACAAGAAAACACTTCAAAAGTGACGTTTCTGAAGAATTTTAACAGTTTTCTTGTATCTACGAACGCCAGAATGCATAAAATTGACCTAAACGTCTCCTTTTCCTATTCTGAGTCGATTCTGCATGCTTTAAGTGTGTTTGGTGGCTCAGAACCATCAAAAAACGTTGAAATAGAGTTCAAATTCAATAAAAATCGACAAAAATACAGTTTCTAGCTAAAATTTGATGGTTTCGTTGCACTTTCCGACCCCGTAGGGTATCTGATTGGCTTAAAAGTACAAGAAAACACTTCAAAAGTGACGTTTCTGAAGAATTTTAACAGTTTTCTAGTATCTACGAACGCCAGAATGCATAAAATTGACCTAAACGTCTCCTTTTCCTATTCTGAGTCGATTCTGCATGCTTTAAGTGTGTTTGGTGGCTCAGAACCATCAAAAAACGTTGAAATATTGTTCAAATTCAATAAAAATCGACAAAAATACAGTTTCTAGCTAAAATTTGATGGTTTCGTTGCACTTTCCGAGCCCGTAGGGTATCTGATTGGCTTAAAAGTACAAGAAAACACTTCAAAAGTGACGTTTCTGAAGAATTTTAACAGTTTTCTTGTATCTACGAACGCCAGAATGCATAAAATTGACCTAAACGTCTCCTTTTCCTATTCTGAGTCGATTCTCCATGCTTTAAGTGTGTTTGGTGGCTCAGAACCATCAAAAAACGTTGAAATTTAGTTCAAATTCAATAAAAATCGACAAAAATACAGTTTCTAGCTAAAATTTGATGGTTTCGTTGCACTTTCCGAGCCCGTAGGGTATCTGATTGGCTTAAAAGTACAAGAAAACACTTCAAAAGTGACGTTTCTGCAGAATTTTAACAGTTTTCTTGTATCTACGAACGCCAGAATGCATAAAATTGACCTAAACGTCTCCTTTTCCTATTCTGAGTCGATTCTGCATGCTTTAAGTGTGTTTGGTGGCTCAGAACCATCAAAAAACGTTGAAATATAGTTCAAATTCAATAAAAATCGGCAAAAATACAGTTTCTAGCTAAAATTTGATGGTTTCGTTGCACTTTCCGAGCCCGTAGGGTATCTAATTGGCTTAAAAGTACAAGAAAACATTTCAAAAGTGACGTTTCTGAAGAATTTTAACAGTTTTCTTGTATCTACGAACGCCAGAATGCATAAAATTGACCTAAACGTCTCCTTTTCCTATTCTGAGTCGATTCTGCATGCTTTAAGTGTGTTTGGTGGCTCAGAACCATCAAAAAACGTTGAAATATAGTTCAAATTCAATAAAAATCGACAAAAATACAGTTTCTAGCTAAAATTTGATGGTTTCGTTGCACTTTCCGAGCCCGTAGGGTATCTGATTGGCTTAAAAGTACAAGAAAACACTTCAAAAGTGACGTTTCTGAAGAATTTTAACAGTTTTCTTGTATCTACGAACGCCAGAATGCATAAAATTGACCTAAACGTCTCCTTTTCCTATTCTGAATCGATTCTGCATGCTTTAAGTGTGTTTGGTGGCTCAGAACCATCAAAAAACGTTGAAATATAGTTCAAATTCAATAAAAATCGACAAAAATACAGTTTCTAGCTAAAATTTGATGGTTTCGTTGCACTTTCCGAGCCCGTAGGGTATCTGATTGGCTTAAAAGTACAAGAAAACACTTCAAAAGTGACGTTTCTGAAGAATTTTAACAGTTTTCTTGTATCTACGAACGCCAGAATGCATAAAATTGACCTAAACGTCTCCTTTTCCTATTCTGAATCGATTCTGCATGCTTTAAGTGTGTTTGGTGGCTCAGAACCATCAAAAAACGTTGAAATATAGTTCAAATTCAATAAAAATCGACAAAAATACAGTTTCTAGCTAAAATTTGATGGTTTCGTTGCACTTTCCGAGCCCGTAGGGTATCTGATTGGCTTAAAAGTACAAGAAAACACTTCAAAAGTGACGTTTCTGAAGAATTTTAACAGTTTTCTTGTATCTACGAACGCCAGAATGCATAAAATTGACCTAAACGTCTCCTTTTCCTATTCTGAGTCGATTCTGCATGCTTTAAGTGTGTTTGGTGGCTCAGAACCATCAAAAAACGTTGAAATATAGTTCAAATTCAATAAAAATCGACAAAAATACAGTTTCTAGCTAAAATTTGATGGTTTCGTTGCACTTTCCGAGCCCGTAGGGTATCTGATTGGCTTAAAAGTACAAGAAAACACTTCAAAAGTGACGTTTCTGCAGAATTTTAACAGTTTTCTTGTATCTACGAACGCCAGAATGCATAAAATTGACCTAAACGTCTCCTTTTCCTATTCTGAGTCGATTCTGCATGCTTTAAGTGTGTTTGGTGGCTCAGAACCATCAAAAAACGTTGAAATATAGTTCAAATTCAATAAAAATCGGCAAAAATACAGTTTCTAGCTAAAATTTGATGGTTTCGTTGCACTTTCCGAGCCCGTAGGGTATCTGATTGGCTTAAAAGTACAAGAAAACATTTCAAAAGTGACGTTTCTGAAGAATTTTAACAGTTTTCTTGTATCTACGAACGCCAGAATGCATAAAATTGACCTAAACGTCTCCTTTTCCTATTCTGAGTCGATTCTGCATGCTTTAAGTGTGTTTGGTGGCTCAGAACCATCAAAAAACGTTGAAATATAGTTCAAATTCAATAAAAATCGACAAAAATACAGTTTCTAGCTAAAATTTGATGGTTTCGTTGCACTTTCCGAGCCCGTAGGGTATCTGATTGGCTTAAAAGTACAAGAAAACACTTCAAAAGTGACGTTTCTGAAGAATTTTAACAGTTTTCTTGTATCTACGAACGCCAGAATGCATAAAATTGACCTAAACGTCTCCTTTTCCTATTCTGAATCGATTCTGCATGCTTTAAGTGTGTTTGGTGGCTCAGAACCATCAAAAAACGTTGAAATATAGTTCAAATTCAATAAAAATCGACAAAAATACAGTTTCTAGCTAAAATTTGATGGTTTCGTTGCACTTTCCGAGCCCGTAGGGTATCTGATTGGCTTAAAAGTACAAGAAAACACTTCAAAAGTGACGTTTCTGAAGAATTTTAACAGTTTTCTTGTATCTACGAACGCCAGAATGCATAAAATTGACCTAAACGTCTCCTTTTCCTATTCTGAATCGATTCTGCATGCTTTAAGTGTGTTTGGTGGCTCAGAACCATCAAAAAACGTTGAAATATAGTTCAAATTCAATAAAAATCGACAAAAATACAGTTTCTAGCTAAAATTTGATGGTTTCGTTGCACTTTCCGAGCCCGTAGGGTATCTGATTGGCTTAAAAGTACAAGAAAACACTTCAAAAGTGACGTTTCTGAAGAATTTTAACAGTTTTCTTGTATCTACGAACGCCAGAATGCATAAAATTGACCTAAACGTCTCCTTTTCCTATTCTGAGTCGATTCTGCATGCTTTAAGTGTGTTTGGTGGCTCAGAACCATCAAAAAACGTTGAAATATAGTTCAAATTCAATAAAAATCGACAAAAATACAGTTTCTAGCTAAAATTTGATGGTTTCGTTGCACTTTCCGAGCCCGTAGGGTATCTGATTGGCTTAAAAGTACAAGAAAACACTTCAAAAGTGACGTTTCTGCAGAATTTTAACAGTTTTCTTGTATCTACGAACGCCAGAATGCATAAAATTGACCTAAACGTCTCCTTTTCCTATTCTGAGTCGATTCTGCATGCTTTAAGTGTGTTTGGTGGCTCAGAACCATCAAAAAACGTTGAAATATAGTTCAAATTCAATAAAAATCGGCAAAAATACAGTTTCTAGCTAAAATTTGATGGTTTCGTTGCACTTTCCGAGCCCGTAGGGTATCTGATTGGCTTAAAAGTACAAGAAAACATTTCAAAAGTGACGTTTCTGAAGAATTTTAACAGTTTTCTTGTATCTACGAACGCCAGAATGCATAAAATTGACCTAAACGTCTCCTTTTCCTATTCTGAGTCGATTCTGCATGCTTTAAGTGTGTTTGGTGGCTCAGAACCATCAAAAAACGTTGAAATATAGTTCAAATTCAATAAAAATCGACAAAAATACAGTTTCTAGCTAAAATTTGATGGTTTCGTTGCACTTTCCGAGCCCGTAGGGTATCTGATTGGCTTAAAAGTACAAGAAAACACTTCAAAAGTGACGTTTCTGAAGAATTTTAACAGTTTTCTTGTATCTACGAACGCCAGAATGCATAAAATTGACCTAAACGTCTCCTTTTCCTATTCTGAATCGATTCTGCATGCTTTAAGTGTGTTTGGTGGCTCAGAACCATCAAAAAACGTTGAAATATAGTTCAAATTCAATAAAAATCGACAAAAAATACAGTTTCTAGCTAAAATTTGATGGTTTCGTTGCACTTTCCGAGCCCGTAGGGTATCTGATTGGCTTAAAAGTACAAGAAAACACTTCAAAAGTGACGTTTCTGAAGAATTTTAACAGTTTTCTTGTATCTACGAACGCCAGAATGCATAAAATTGACCTAAACGTCTCCTTTTCCTATTCTGAGCCGATTCTGCATGCTTTAAGTGTGTTTGGTGGCTCAGAACCATCAAAAAACGTTGAAATATAGTTCAAATTCAATAAAAATCGACAAAAATACAGTTTCTAGCTAAAATTTGATGGTTTCGTTGCACTTTCCGAGCCCGTAGGGTATCTGATTGGCTTAAAAGTACAAGAAAACACTTCAAAAGTGACGTTTCTGAAGAATTTTAACAGTTTTCTTGTATCTACGAACGCCAGAATGCATAAAATTGACCTAAACGTCTCCTTTTCCTATTCTGAGTCGATTCTGCATGCTTTAAGTGTGTTTGGTGGCTCAGAACCATCAAAAAACGTTGAAATATAGTTCAAATTCAATAAAAATCGACAAAAATACAGTTTCTAGCTAAAATTTGATGGTTTCGTTGCACTTTCCGAGCCCGTAGGGTATCTGATTAGCTTAAAAGTACAAGAAAACACTTCAAAAGTGACGTTTCTGAAGAATTTTAACAGTTTTCTTGTATCTATGAACGCCAGAATGCATAAAATTGACCTAAACGTCTCCTTTTCCTATTCTGAGTCGATTCTGCATGCTTTAAGTGTGTTTGGTGGCTCAGAACCATCAAAAAACGTTGAAATATAGTTCAAATTCAATAAAAGTCGACAAAAATACAGTTTCTAGCTAAAATTTGATGGTTTCGTTGCACTTTCCGCGCCCGTAGGGTATCTGATTGGCTTAAAAGTACAAGAAAACACTTCAAAAGTGACGTTTCTGAAGAATTTTAACAGTTTTCTTGTATCTACGAACGCCAGAATGCATAAAATTGACCTAAACGTCTCCTTTTCCTATTCTGAGTCGATTCTGCATGCTTTAAGTATGTTTGGTGGCTCAGAACCATCAAAAAACGTTGAAATATAGTTCAAATTCAATAAAAATCGACAAAAATACAGTTTCTAGCTAAAATTTGATGGTTTCGTTGCACTTTCCGAGCCCGTAGGGTATCTGATTGGCTTAAAAGTACAAGAAAACACTTCAAAAGTGACGTTTCTGAAGAATTTTAACAGTTTTCTTGTATCTACGAACGCCAGAATGCATAAAATTGACCTAAACGTCTCCTTTTCCTATTCTGAGTCGATTCTGCATGCTTTAAGTGTGTTTGGTGGCTCAGAACCATCAAAAAACGTTGAAATATAGTTCAAATTCAATAAAAATCGACAAAAATACAGTTTCTAGCTAAAATTTGATGGTTTCGTTGCACTTTCCGAGCCCGTAGGGTATCTGATTGGCTTAAAAGTACAAGAAAACACTTCAAAAGTGACGTTTCTGAAGAATTTTAACAGTTTTCTTGTATCTACGAACGCCAGAATGCATAAAATTGACCTAAACGTCTCCTTTTCCTATTCTGAGTCGATTCTGCATGCTTTAAGTGTGTTTGGTGGCTCAGAACCATCAAAAAACGTTGAAATATAGTTCAAATTCAATAAAAATCGACAAAAATACAGTTTCTAGCTAAAACTTGATGGTTTTCGTTGCACTTTCCGAGCCCGTAGGGTATCTGATTGGCTTAAAAGTACAAGAAAACACTTCAAAAGTGACGTTTCTGAAGAATTTTAACAGTTTTCTTGTATCTACGAACGCCAGAATGCATAAAATTGACCTAAACGTCTCCTTTTCCTATTCTGAGTCGATTCTGCATGCTTTAAGTGTGTTTGGTGGCTCAGAACCATCAAAAAACGTTGAAATATAGTTCAAATTCAATAAAAATCGACAAAAATACAGTTTCTAGCTAAAATTTGATGGTTTCGTTGCACTTTCCGAGCCCGTAGGGTATCTGATTGGCTTAAAAGTACAAGAAAACACTTCAAAAGTGACGTTTCTGAAGAATTTTAACAGTTTTCTTGTATCTACGAACGCCAGAATGCATAAAATTGACCTAAACGTCTCCTTTTCCTATTCTGAGTCGATTCTGCATGCTTTAAGTGTGTTTGGTGGCTCAGAACCATCAAAAAACGTTGAAATATAGTTCAAATTCAATAAAAATCGACAAAAATACAGTTTCTAGCTAAAATTTGATGGTTTCGTTGCACTTTCCGAGCCCGTAGGATATCTGATTGGCTTAAAAGTACAAGAAAACACTTCAAAAGTGACGTTTCTGAAGAATTTTAACAGTTTTCTTGTATCTACGAACGCCAGAATGCATAAAATTGACCTAAACGTCTCCTTTTCCTATTCTGAGTCGATTCTGCATGCTTTAAGTGTGTTTGGTGGCTCAGAACCATCAAAAAACGTTGAAATATAGTTCAAATTCAATAAAAATCGGCAAAAATACAGTTTCTAGCTAAAATTTGATGGTTTCGTTGCACTTTCCGAGCCCGTAGGGTATCTGATTGGCTTAAAAGTACAAGAAAACATTTCAAAAGTGACGTTTCTGAAGAATTTTAACAGTTTTCTTGTATCTACGAACGCCAGAATGCATAAAATTGACCTATACGTCTCCTTTTCCTATTCTGAGTCGATTCTGCATGCTTTAAGTGTGTTTGGTGGCTCAGAACCATCAAAAAACGTTGAAATATAGTTCAAATTCAATAAAAATCGACAAAAATACAGTTTCTAGCTAAAATTTGATGGTTTCGTTGCACTTTCCGAGCCCGTAGGGTATCTGATTGGCTTAAAAGTACAAGAAAACACTTCAAAAGTGACGTTTCTGAAGAATTTTAACAGTTTTCTTGTATCTACGAACGCCAGAATGCATAAAATTGACCTAAACGTCTCCTTTTCCTATTCTGAATCGATTCTGCATGCTTTAAGTGTGTTTGGTGGCTCAGAACCATCAAAAAACGTTGAAATATAGTTCAAATTCAATAAAAATCGACAAAAATACAGTTTCTAGCTAAAATTTGATGGTTTCGTTGCACTTTCCGAGCCCGTAGGGTATCTGATTGGCTTAAAAGTACAAGAAAACACTTCAAAAGTGACGTTTCTGAAGAATTTTAACAGTTTTCTTGTATCTACGAACGCCAGAATGCATAAAATTGACCTAAACGTCTCCTTTTCCTATTCTGAGTCGATTCTGCATGCTTTAAGTGTGTTTGGTGGCTCAGAACCATAAAAAAACGTTGAAATATAGTTCAAATTCAATAAAAATCGACAAAAATACAGTTTCCAGCTAAAATTTGATGGTTTCGTTGCACTTTCCGAGCCCGTAGGGTATCTAATTGGCTTAAAAGTACAAGAAAACACTTCAAAAGTGACGTTTCTGAAGAATTTTAACAGTTTTCTTGTATCTACGAACGCCAGAATGCATAAAATTGACCTAAACGTCTCCTTTTCCTATTCTGAGTCGATTCTGCATGCTTTAAGTGTGTTTGGTGGCTCAGAACCATCAAAAAACGTTGAAATATAGTTCAAATTCAATAAAAATCGACAGAAATACAGTTTCTAGCTAAAATTTGATGGTTTCGTTGCACTTTCCGAGCCCGTAGGGTATCTGATTGGCTTAAAAGTCCAAGAAAACACTTCAAAAGTGACGTTTCTGAAGAATTTTAACAGTTTTCTTGTATCTACGAACGCCAGAATGCATAAAATTGACCTAAACGTCTCCTTTTCCTATTCTGAGTCGATTCTGCATGCTTTAAGTGTGTTTGGTGGCTCAGAACCATCAAAAAACGTTGAAATATAGTTCAAATTCAATAAAAATCGACAAAAATACAGTTTCTAGCTAAAATTTGATGGTTTCGTTGCACTTTCCGAGCCCGTAGGGTATCTGATTGGCTTAAAAGTACAAGAAAACACTTCAAAAGTGACGTTTCGGAAGAATTTTAACAGTTTTCTTGTATCTACGAACGCCAGAATGCATAAAATTGACCTAAACGTCTCCTTTTCCTATTCTGAGTCGATTCTGCATGCTTTAAGTGTGTTTGGTGGCTCAGAACCATCAAAAAACGTTGAAATATAGTTCAAATTCAATAAAAATCGACAAAAATACAGTTTCTAGCTAAAATTTGATGGTTTCGTTGCACTTTCCGAGCCCGTAGGGTATCTGATTGGCTTAAAAGTACAAGAAAACACTTCAAAAGTGACGTTTCTGAAGAATTTTAACAGTTTTCTTGTATCTACGAACGCCAGAATGCATAAAATTGACCTAAACGTCTCCTTTTCCTATTCTGAGTCGATTCTGCATGCTTTAAGTGTGTTTGGTGGCTCAGAACCATCAAAAAACGTTGAAATATAGTTCAAATTCAATAAAAATCGACAAAAATACAGTTTCTAGCTAAAATTTGATGGTTTCGTTGCACTTTCCGAGCCCGTAGGGTATCTGATTGGCTTAAAAGTCCAAGAAAACACTTGAAAAGTGACGTTTCTGAAGAATTTTAACAGTTTTCTTGTATCTACGAACGCCAGAATGCATAAAATTGACCTAAACGTCTCCTTTTCCTATTCTGAGTCGATTCTGCATGCTTTAAGTGTGTTTGGGGGCTCAGAACCATCAAAAAACGTTGAAATATAGTTCAAATTCAATAAAAATCGACAAAAATACAGTTTCTAGCTAAAATTTGATGGTTTCGTTGCACTTTCCGAGCCCGTAGGGTATCTGATTGGCTTAAAAGTACAAGAAAACACTTCAAAAGTGACGTTTCTGAAGAATTTTAACAGTTTTCTTGTATCTACGAACGCCAGAATGCATAAAATTGACCTAAACGTCTCCTTTTCCTATTCTGAGTCGATTCTGCATGCTTTAAGTGTGTTTGGTGGCTCAGAACCATCAAAAAACGTTGAAATATAGTTCAAATTCAATAAAAATCGACAAAAATACAGTTTCTAGCTAAAATTTGATGGTTTCGTTGCACTTTCCGAACCCGTAGGGTATCTGATTGGCTTAAAAGTACAAGAAAACACTTCAAAAGTGACGTTTCTGAAGAATTTTAACAGTTTTCTTGTATCGACGAACGCCAGAATGCATAAAATTGACCTAAACGTCTCCTTTTCCTATTCTGAGTCGATTCTGCATGCTTTAAGTGTGTTTGGTGGCTCAGAACCATCAAAAAACGTTGAAATATAGTTCAAATTCAATAAAAATCGACAAAAATACAGTTTCTAGCTAAAATTTGATGGTTTCGTTGCACTTTCCGAGCCCGTAGAAAATTGACCTAAACGTCTCCTTTTCCTATTCTGAGTCGATTCTGCATGCTCTAAGTGTGTTTGGTGGCTCAGAACCATCAAAAAACGTTGAAATATAGTTCAAATTCAATAAAAATCGACAAAAATACAGTTTCTAGCCAAAATTTGATGGTTTCGTTGCACTTTCCGAGCCCGTAGGGTATCTGATTGGCTTAAAAGTACAAGAAAACACTTCAAAAGTGACGTTTCTGAAGAATTTTAACAGTTTTCTTGTATCTACGAACGCCAGAATGCATAAAATTGACCTAAACGTCTCCTTTTCCTATTCTGAGTCGATTCTGCATGCTTTAAGTGTGTTTGGTGGCTCAGAACCATCAAAAAACGTTGAAATATAGTTCAAATTCAATAAAAATCGACAAAAATACAGTTTCTAGCTAAAATTTGATGGTTTCGTTGCACTTTCCGAGCCCGTAGGGTATCTGATTGGCTTAAAAGTACAAGAAAACACTTCAAAAGTGACGTTTCTGAAGAATTTTAACAGTTTTCTTGTATCTACGAACGCCAGAATGCATAAAATTGACCTAAACGTCTCCTTTTCCTATTCTGAGTCGATTCTGCATGCTTTAAGTGTGTTTGGTGGCTCAGAACCATCAAAAAACATTGAAATATAGTTCAAATTCAATAAAAATCGACAAAAATACAGTTTCTAGCTAAAATTTGATGGTTTCGTTGCACTTTCCGAGCCCGTAGGGTATCTGATTGGCTTAAAAGTACAAGAAAACACTTCAAAAGTGACGTTTCTGAAGAATTTTAACAGTTTTCTTGTATCTACGAACGCCAGAATGCATAAAATTGACCTAAACGTCTCCTTTTCCTATTCTGAGTCGATTCTGCATGCTTTAAGTGTGTTTGGTGGCTCAGAACCATCAAAAAACGTTGAAATATAGTTCAAATTCAATAAAAATCGACAAAAATACAGTTTCTAGCTAAAATTTGATGGTTTCGTTGCACTTTCCGAGCCCGTAGGGTATCTGATTGGCTTAAAAGTACAAGAAAACACTTCAAAAGTGACGTTTCTGAAGAATTTTAACAGTTTTCTTGTATCTACGAACGCCAGAATGCATAAAATTGACCTAAACGTCTCCTTTTCCTATTCTGAGTCGATTCTGCATGCTTTAAGTGTGTTTGGTGGCTCAGAACCATCAAAAAACGTTGAAATATAGTTCAAATTCAATAAAAATCGACAAAAATACAGTTTCTAGTTAAAATTTGATGGTTTCGTTGCACTTTCCGAGCCCGTAGGGTATCTGATTGGCTTAAAAGTACCAGAAAACACTTCAAAAGTGACGTTTCTGAAGAATTTTAACAGTTTTCTTGTATCTACGAACGCCAGAATGCATAAAATTGACCTAAACGTCTCCTTTTCCTATTCTGAGTCGATTCTGCATGCTTTAAGTGTGTTTGGTGGCTCAGAACCATCAAAAAACGTTGAAATATAGTTCAAATTCAATAAAAATCGACAAAAATACAGTTTCTAGCTAAAATTTGATGGTTTCGTTGCACTTTCCGAGCCCGTAGGGTATCTGATTGGCTTAAAAGTACAAGAAAACACTTCAAAAGTGACGTTTCTGAAGAATTTTAACAGTTTTCTTGTATCTACGAACGCCAGAATGCATAAAATTGACCTAAACGTCTCCTTTTCCTATTCTGAGTCGATTCTGCATGATTTAAGTGTGTTTGGTGGCTCAGAACCATTAAAAAACGTTGAAATATAGTTCAAATTCAATAAAAATCGACAAAAACACAGTTTCTAGCTAAAATTTGATGGTTTCGTTGCACTTTCCGAGCCCGTAGGGTATCTGATTGGCTTAAAAGTACAAGAAAACACTTCAAAAGTGACGTTTCTGAAGAATTTTAACAGTTTTCTTGTATCTACGAACGCCAGAATGCATAAAATTGACCTAAACGTCTCCTTTTCCTATTCTGAGTCGATTCTGCATGCTTTAAGTGTGTTTGGTGGCTCAGAACCATCAAAAAACGTTGAAATATAGTTCAAATTCAATAAAAATCGACAAAAATACAGTTTCTAGCTAAAATTTGATGGTTTCGTTGCACTTTCCGAGCCCGTAGGGTATCTGATTGGCTTAAAAGTACAAGAAAACACTTCAAAAGTGACGTTTCTGAAGAATTTTAACAGTTTTCTTGTATCTACGAACGCCAGAATGCATAAAATTGACCTAAACGTCTCCTTTTCCTATTCTGAGCCGATTCTGCATGCTTTAAGTGTGTTTGGTGGCTCAGAACCATCAAAAAACGTTGAAATATAGTTCAAATTCAATAAAAATCGACAAAAATACAGTTTCTAGCTAAAATTTGATGGTTTCGTTCCACTTTCCGAGCCCGTAGGGTATCTGATTGGCTTAAAAGTACAAGAAAACACTTCAAAAGTGACGTTTCTGAAGAATTTTAACAGTTTTCTTGTATCTACGAACGCCAGAATGCATAAAATTGACCTAAACGTCTAATTTTCCTATTCTGAGTCGATTCTGCATGCTTTAAGTGTGTTTGGTGGCTCAGAACCATCAAAAAACGTTGAAATATAGTTCAAATTCAATAAAAATCGACAAAAATACAGTTTCTAGCTAAAATTTGATGGTTTCGTTGCACTTTCCGAGCCCGTAGGGTATCTGATTGGCTTAAAAGTACAAGAAAACACTTCAAAAGTGACGTTTCTGAAGAATTTTAACAGTTTTCTTGTATCTACGAACGCCAGAATGCATAAAATTGACCTAAACGTCTCCTTTTCCTATTCTGAGTCGATTCTGCATGCTTTAAGTGTGTTTGGTGGCTCAGAACCATCAAAAAACGTTGAAATATAGTTCAAATTCAATAAAAATCGACAAAAATACAGTTTCTAGCTAAAATTTGATGGTTTCGTTGCACTTTCCGAGCCCGTAGGGTATCTGATTGGCTTAAAAGTACAAGAAAACACTTCAAAAGTGACGTTTCTGAAGAATTTTAACAGTTTTCTTGTATCTACGAACGCCAGAATGCATAAAATTGACCTAAACGTCTCCTTTTCCTATTCTGAGTCGATTCTGCATGCTTTAAGTGTGTTTGGTGGCTCAGAACCATCAAAAAACGTTGAAATATAGTTCAAATTCAATAAAAATCGACAAAAATACAGTTTCTAGCTAAAATTTGATGGTTTCGTTGCACTTTCCGAGCCCGTAGGGTATCTGATTGGCTTAAAAGTACAAGAAAACACTTCAAAAGTGACGTTTCTGAAGAATTTTAACAGTTTTCTTGTATCTACGAACGCCAGAATGCATAAAATTGACCTAAACGTCTCCTTTTCCTATTCTGAGTCGATTCTGCATGCTTTAAGTGTGTTTGGTGGCTCAGAACCATCAAAAAACGTTGAAATATAGTTCAAATTCAATAAAAATCGACAAAAATACAGTTTCTAGCTAAAATTTGATGGTTTCGTTGCACTTTCCGAGCCCGTAGGGTATCTGATTGGCTTAAAAGTACAAGAAAACACTTCAAAAGTGACGTTTCTGAAGAATTTTAACAGTTTTCTTGTATCTACGAACGCCAGAATGCATAAAATTGACCTAAACGTCTCCTTTTCCTATTCTGAGTCGATTCTGCATGCTTTAAGTGTGTTTGGTGGCTCAGAACCTTCAAAAAACGTTGAAATATAGTTCAAATTCAATAAAAATCGACAAAAATACAGTTTCTAGCTAAAATTTGATGGTTTCGTTGCACTTTCCGAGCCCGTAGGGTATCTGATTGGCTTAAAAGTACAAGAAAACACTTCAAAAGTGACGTTTCTGAAGAATTTTAAACAGTTTTCTTGTATCTACGAACGCCAGAATGCATAAAATTGACCTAAACGTCTCCTTTTCCTATTCTGAGTCGATTCTGCATGCTTTAAGTGTGTTTGGTGGCTCAGAACCATCAAAAAACGTTGAAATATAGTTCAAATTCAATAAAAATCGACAAAAATACAGTTTCTAGCTAAAATTTGATGGTTTCGTTGCACTTTCCGAGCCCGTAGGGTATCTGATTGGCTTAAAAGTACAAGAAAACACTTCAAAAGTGACGTTTCTGAAGAATTTTAACAGTTTTCTTGTATCTACGAACGCCAGAATGCATAAAATTGACCTAAACGTCTAATTTTCCTATTCTGAGTCGATTCTGCATGCTTTAAGTGTGTTTGGTGGCTCAGAACCATCAAAAAACGTTGAAATATAGTTCAAATTCAATAAAAATCGACAAAAATACAGTTTCTAGCTAAAATTTGATGGTTTCGTTGCACTTTCCGAGCCCGTAGGGTATCTGATTGGCTTAAAAGTACAAGAAAACACTTCAAAACTGACGTTTCTGAAGAATTTTAACAGTTTTCTTGTATCTACGAACGCCAGAATGCATAAAATTGACCTAAACGTCTCCTTTTCCTATTCTGAGTCGTTTCTGCATGCTTTAAGTGTGTTTGGTGGCTCAGAACCATCAAAAAACGTTGAAATATAGTTCAAATTCAATAAAAATCGACAAAAATACAGTTTCTAGCTAAAATTTGATAGTTTCGTTGCACTTTCCGAGCCCGTAGGGTATCTGATTGGCTTAAAAGTACAAGAAAACACTTCAAAAGTGACGTTTCTGAAGAATTTTAACAGTTTTCTTGTATCTACGAACGCCAGAATGCATAAAATTGACCTAAACGTCTCCTTTTCCTATTCTGAGTCGATTCTGCATGCTTTAAGTGTGTTTGGTGGCTCAGAACCATCAAAAAACGTTGAAATATAGTTCAAATTCAATAAAAATCGACAAAAATACAGTTTCTAGCTAAAATTTGATGGTTTCGTTGCAATTTCCGAGCCCGTAGGGTATCTGATTGGCTTAAAAGTACAAGAAAACACTTCAAAAGTGACGTTTCTGAAGAATTTTAACAGTTTTCTTGTATCTACGAACGCCAGAATGCATAAAATTGACCTAAACGTCTCCTTTTCCTATTCTGAGTCGATTCTGCATGCTTTAAGTGTGTTTGGTGGCTCAGAACCATCAAAAAACGTTGAAATATAGTTCAAATTCAATAAAAATCGACAAAAATACAGTTTCTAGCTAAAATTTGATGGTTTCGTTGCCCTTTCCGAGCCCGTAGGGTATCTGATTGGCTTAAAAGTACAAGAAAACACTTCAAAAGTGACGTTTCTGAAGAATTTTGACAGTTTTCTTGTATCTACGAACGCCAGAATGCATAAAATTGACCTAAACGTCTCCTTTTCCTATTCTGAGTCGATTCTGCATGCTTTAAGTGTGTTTGGTGGCTCAGAACCATCAAAAAACGTTGAAATATAGTTCAAATTCAATAAAAATCGACAAAAATACAGTTTCTAGCTAAAATTTGATGGTTTCGTTGCACTTTCCGAGCCCGTAGGGTATCTGATTGGCTTAAAAGTACAAGAAAACACTTCAAAAGTGACGTTTCTGAAGAATTTTAACAGTTTTCTTGTATCTACGAACGCCAGAATGCATAAAATTGACCTAAACGTCTCCTTTTCCTATTCTGAGTCGATTCTGCATGCTTTAAGTGTGTTTGGTGGCTCAGAACCATAAAAAAACGTTGAAATATAGTTCAAATTCAATAAAAATCGACAAAAATACAGTTTCTAGCTAAAATTTGATGGTTTCGTTGCACTTTCCGAGCCCGTAGGGTATCTGATTGGCTTAAAAGTACAAGAAAACACTTCAAAAGTGACGTTTCTGAAGAATTTTAACAGTTTTCTTGTATCTACGAACGCCAGAATGCATAAAATTGACCTAAACGTCTCCTTTTCCTATTCTGAGTCGATTCTGCATGCTTTAAGTGTGTTTGGTGGCTCAGAACCATCAAAAAACGTTGAAATATAGTTCAAATTCAATAAAAATCGACAAAAATACAGTTTCTAGCTAAAATTTGATGGTTTCGTTGCACTTTCCGAGCCCGTAGGGTATCTGATTGGCTTAAAAGTACAAGAAAACACTTCAAAAGTGACGTTTCTGAAGAATTTTAACAGTTTTCTTGTATCTACGAACGCCAGAATGCATAAAATTGACCTAAACGTCTCCTTTTCCTATTCTGAGTCGATTCTGCATGCTTTAAGTGTGTTTGGTGGCTCAGAACCACCAAAAAACGTTGAAATATAGTTCAAATTCAATAAAAATCGACAAAAATACAGTTTCTAGCTAAAATTTGATGGTTTCGTTGCACTTTCCGAGCCCGTAGGGTATCTGATTGGCTTAAAAGTACAAGAAAACACTTCAAAAGTGACGTTTCTGAAGAATTTTAACAGTTTTCTTGTATCTACGAACGCCAGAATGCATAAAATTGACCTAAACGTCTCCTTTTCCTATTCTGAGTCGATTCTGCATGCTTTAAGTGTGTTTGGTGGCTCAGAACCATCAAAAAACGTTGAAATATAGTTCAAATTCAATAAAAATCGACAAAAATACAGTTTCTAGCTAAAATTTGATGGTTTCGTTGCACTTTCCGAGCCCGTGGGTATCTGATTGGCTTAAAAGTACAAGAAAACACTTCAAAAGTGACGTTTCTGAAGAATTTTAACAGTTTTCTTGTATCTACGAACGCCAGAATGCATAAAATTGACCTAAACGTCTCCTTTTCCTATTCTGAGTCGATTCTGCATGCTTTAAGTGTGTTTGGTGGCTCAGAACCATCAAAAAACGTTGAAATATAGTTCAAATTCAATAAAAATCGACAAAAATACAGTTTCTAGCTAAAATTTGATGGTTTCGTTGCACTTTCCGAGCCCGTAGGGTATCTGATTGGCTTAAAAGTACAAGAAAACACTTCAAAAGTGACGTTTCTGAAGAATTTTAACAGTTTTCTTGTATCTACGAACGCCAGAATGCATAAAATTGACCTAAACGTCTCCTTTTCCTATTCTGAGTCGATTCTGCATGCTTTAAGTGTGTTTGGTGGCTCAGAACCATCAAAAAACGTTGAAATATAGTTCAAATTCAATAAAAATCGACAAAAATACAGTTTCTAGCTAAAATTTGATGGTTTCGTTGCACTTTCCGAGCCCGTAGGGTATCTGATTGGCTTAAAAGTACAAGAAAACACTTCAAAAGTGACGTTTCTGAAGAATTTTAACAGTTTTCTTGTATCTACGAACGCCAGAATGCATAAAATTGACCTAAACGTCTCCTTTTCCTATTCTGAGTCGATTCTGCATGCTTTAAGTGTGTTTGGTGGCTCAGAACCATCAAAAAACGTTGAAATATAGTTCAAATTCAATAAAAATCGACAAAAATACAGTTTCTAGCTAAAATTTGATGGTTTCGTTGCACTTTCCGAGCCCGTAGGGTCTGATTGGCTTAAAAGTACAAGAAAACACTTCAAAAGTGACGTTTCTGAAGAATTTTAACAGTTTTCTTGTATCTACGAACGCCAGAATGCATAAAATTGACCTAAACGTCTCCTTTTCCTATTCTGAGTCGATTCTGCATGCTTTAAGTGTGTTTGGTGGCTCAGAACCATCAAAAAACGTTGAAATATAGTTCAAATTCAATAAAAATCGACAAAAATACAGTTTCTAGCTAAAATTTGATGGTTTCGTTGCACTTTCCGAGCCCGTAGGGTATCTGATTGGCTTAAAAGTACAAGAAAACACTTCAAGAGTGACGTTTCTGAAGAATTTTAACAGTTTTCTTGTATCTACGAACGCCAGAATGCATAAAATTGACCTAAACGTCTCCTTTTCCTATTCTGAGTCGATTCTGCATGCTTTAAGTGTGTTTGGTGGCTCAGAACCATCAAAAAACGTTGAAATATAGTTCAAATTCAATAAAAATCGACAAAAATACAGTTTCTAGCTAAAATTTGATGGTTTCGTTGCACTTTCCGAGCCCGTAGGGTATCTGATTGGCTTAAAAGTACAAGAAAACACTTCAAAAGTGACGTTTCTGAAGAATTTTAACAGTTTTCTTGTATCTACGAACGCCAGAATGCATAAAATTGACCTAAACGTCTCCTTTTCCTATTCTGAGTCGATTCTGCATGCTTTAAGTGTGTTTGGTGGCTCAGAACCATCAAAAAACGTTGAAATATAGTTCAAATTCAATAAAAATCGACAAAAATACAGTTTCTAGCTAAAATTTGATGGTTTCGTTGCACTTTCCGAGCCCGTAGGGTATCTGATTGGCTTAAAAGTACAAGAAAACACTTCAAAAGTGACGTTTCTGAAGAATTTTAACAGTTTTCTTGTATCTACGAACGCCAGAATGCATAAAATTGACCTAAACGTCTCCTTTTCCTATTCTGAGTCGATTCTGCATGCTTTAAGTGTGTTTGGTGGCTCAGAACCATCAAAAAACGTTGAAATATAGTTCAAATTCAATAAAAATCGACAAAAATACAGTTTCTAGCTAAAATTTGATGGTTTCGTTGCACTTTCCGAGCCCGTAGGTTATCTGATTGGCTTAAAAGTACAAGAAAACACTTCAAAAGTGACGTTTCTGAAGAATTTTAACAGTTTTCTTGTATCTACGAACGCCAGAATGCATAAAATTGACCTAAACGTCTCCTTTTCCTATTCTGAGTCGATTCTGCATGCTTTAAGTGTGTTTGGTGGCTCAGAACCGTCAAAAAACGTTGAAATATAGTTCAAATTCAATAAAAATCGACAAAAATACAGTTTCTAGCTAAAATTTGATGGTTTCGTTGCACTTTCCGAGCCCGTAGGGTATCTGATTGGCTTAAAAGTACAAGAAAACACTTCAAAAGTGACGTTTCTGAAGAATTTTAACAGTTTTCTTGTATCTACGAACGCCAGAATGCATAAAATTGACCTAAACGTCTCCTTTTCCTATTCTGAGTCGATTCTGCATGCTTTAAGTGTGTTTGGTGGCTCAGAACCATCAAAAAACGTTGAAATATAGTTCAAATTCAATAAAAATCGACAAAAATACAGTTTCTAGCTAAAATTTGATGGTTTCGTTGCACTTTCCGAGCCCGTAGGGTATCTGATTGGCTTAAAAGTACAAGAAAACACTTCAAAAGTGACGTTTCTGAAGAATTTTAACAGTTTTCTTGTATCTACGAACGCCAGAATGCATAAAATTGACCTAAACGTCTCCTTTTCCTATTCTGAGTCGATTCTGCATGCTTTAAGTGTGTTTGGTGGCTCAGAACCATCAAAAAACGTTGAAATATAGTTCAAATTCAATAAAAATCGACAAAAATATAGTTTCTAGCTAAAATTTGATGGTTTCGTTGCACTTTCCGAGCCCGTAGGGTATCTGATTGGCTTAAAAGTACAAGAAAACACTTCAAAAGTGACGTTTCTGAAGAATTTTAACAGTTTTCTTGTATCTACGAACGCCAGAATGCATAAAATTGACCTAAACGTCTCCTTTTCCTATTCTGAGTCGATTCTGCATGCTTTAAGTGTGTTTGGTGGCTCAGAACCATCAAAAAACGTTGAAATATAGTTCAAATTCAATAAAAATCGACAAAAATACAGTTTCTAGCTAAAATTTGATGGTTTCGTTGCACTTTCCGAGCCCGTAGGGTATCTGATTGGCTTAAAAGTACAAGAAAACACTTCAAGAGTGACGTTTCTGAAGAATTTTAACAGTTTTCTTGTATCTACGAACGCCAGAATGCATAAAATTGACCTAAACGTCTCCTTTTCCTATTCTGAGTCGATTCTGCATGCTTTAAGTGTGTTTGGTGGCTCAGAACCATCAAAAAACGTTGAAATATAGTTCAAATTCAATAAAAATCGACAAAAATACAGTTTCTAGCTAAAATTTGATGGTTTCGTTGCACTTTCCGAGCCCGTAGGGTATCTGATTGGCTTAAAAGTACAAGAAAACACTTCAAAAGTGACGTTTCTGAAGAATTTTAACAGTTTTCTTGTATCTACGAACGCCAGAATGCATAAAATTGACCTAAACGTCTCCTTTTCCTATTCTGAGTCGATTCTGCATGCTTTAAGTGTGTTTGGTGGCTCAGAACCATCAAAAAACGTTGAAATATAGTTCAAATTCAATAAAAATCGACAAAAATACAGTTTCTAGCTAAAATTTGATGGTTTCGTTGCACTTTCCGAGCCCGTAGGGTATCTGATTGGCTTAAAAGTACAAGAAAACACTTCAAAAGTGACGTTTCTGAAGAATTTTAACAGTTTTCTTGTATCTACGAACGCCAGAATGCATAAAATTGACCTAAACGTCTCCTTTTCCTATTCTGAGTCGATTCTGCATGCTTTAAGTGTGTTTGGTGGCTCAGAACCATCAAAAAACGTTGAAATATAGTTCAAATTCAATAAAAATCGACAAAAATACAGTTTCTAGCTAAAATTTGATGGTTTCGTTGCACTTTCCGAGCCCGTAGGTTATCTGATTGGCTTAAAAGTACAAGAAAACACTTCAAAAGTGACGTTTCTGAAGAATTTTAACAGTTTTCTTGTATCTACGAACGCCAGAATGCATAAAATTGACCTAAACGTCTCCTTTTCCTATTCTGAGTCGATTCTGCATGCTTTAAGTGTGTTTGGTGGCTCAGAACCATCAAAAAACGTTGAAATATAGTTCAAATTCAATAAAAATCGACAAAAATACAGTTTCTAGCTAAAATTTGATGGTTTCGTTGCACTTTCCGAGCCCGTAGGGTATCTGATTGGCTTAAAAGTGCAAGAAAACACTTCAAAAGTGACGTTTCTGAAGAATTTTAACAGTTTTCTTGTATCTACGAACGCCAGAATGCATAAAATTGACCTAAACGTCTCCTTTTCCTATTCTGAGTCGATTCTGCATGCTTTAAGTGTGTTTGGTAGCTCAGAACCATAAAAAAACGTTGAAATATAGTTCAAATTCAATAAAAATCGACAAAAATACAGTTTCTAGCTAAAATTTGATGGTTTCGTTGCACTTTCCGAGCCCGTAGGGTATCTGATTGGCTTAAAAGTACAAGAAAACACTTCAAAAGTGACGTTTCTGAAGAATTTTAACAGTTTTCTTGTATCTACGAACGCCAGAATGCATAAAATTGACCTAAACGTCTCCTTTTCCTATTCTGAGTCGATTCTGTATGCTTTAAGTGTGTTTGGTGGCTCAGAACCATCAAAAAACGTTGAAATATAGTTCAAATTCAATAAAAATCGACAAAAATACAGTTTCTAGCTAAAATTTGATGGTTTCGTTGCACTTTCCGAGCCCGTAGGGTATCTGATTGGCTTAAAAGTACAAGAAAACACTTCAAAAGTGACGTTTCTGAAGAATTTTAACAGTTTTCTTGTATCTACGAACGCCAGAATGCATAAAATTGACCTAAACGTCTCCTTTTCCTATTCTGAGTCGATTCTGCATGCTTTAAGTGTGTTTGGTGGCTCAGAACCATCAAAAAACGTTGAAATATAGTTCAAATTCAATAAAAATCGACAAAAATACAGTTTCTAGCTAAAATTTGATGGTTTCGTTGCACTTTCCGAGCCCGTTGGGTATCTGATTGGCTTAAAAGTACAAGAAAACACTTCAAAAGTGACGTTTCTGAAGAATTTTAACAGTTTTCTTGTATCTACGAACGCCAGAATGCATAAAATTGACCTAAACGTCTCCTTTTCCTATTCTGAGTCGATTCTGCATGCTTTAAGTGTGTTTGGTGGCTCAGAACCGTCAAAAAACGTTGAAATATAGTTCAAATTCAATAAAAATCGGCAAAAATACAGTTTCTAGCTAAAATTTGATGGTTTCGTTGCACTTTCCGAGCCCCTAGGGTATCTGATTGGCTTAAAAGTACAAGAAAACACTTCAAAAGTGACGTTTCTGAAGAATTTTAACAGTTTTCTTGTATCTACGAACGCCAGAATGCATAAAATTGACCTAAACGTCTCCTTTTCCTATTCTGAGTCGATTCTGCATGCTTTAAGTGTGTTTGGTGGCTCAGAACCATCAAAAAACGTTGAAATATAGTTCAAATTCAATAAAAATCGACAAAAATACAGTTTCTAGCTAAAATTTGATGGTTTCGTTGCACTTTCCGAGCCCGTAGGGTATCTGATTGGCTTAAAAGTACAAGAAAACACTTCAAAAGTGACGTTTCTGAAGAATTTTAACTGTTTTCTTGTATCTACGAACGCCAGAATGCATAAAATTGATCTAAACGTCTCCTTTTCCTATTCTGAGTCGATTCTGCATGCTTTAAGTGTGTTTGGTGGCTTAGAACCATCAAAAAACGTTGAAATATAGTTCAAATTCAATAAAAATCGACAAAAATACAGTTTCTAGCTAAAATTTGATGGTTTCGTTGCACTTTCCGAGCCCATAGGGTATCTGATTGGCTTAAAAGTACAAGAAAACACTTCAAAAGTGACGTTTCTGAAGAATTTTAACAGTTTTCTTGTATCTACGAACGCCAGAATGCATAAAATTGACCTAAACGTCTCCTTTTCCTATTCTGAGTCGATTCTGCATGCTTTAAGTGTGTTTGGTGGCTCAGAACCATCAAAAAACGTTGAAATATAGTTCAAATTCAATAAAAATCGACAAAAATACAGTTTCTAGCTAAAATTTGATGGTTTCGTTGCACTTTCCGAGCCCGTAGGGTATCTGATTGGCTTAAAAGTACAAGAAAACACTTCAAAAGTGACGTTTCTGAAGAATTTTAACAGTTTTCTTGTATCTACGAACGCCAGAATGCATAAAATTGACCTAAACGTCTCCTTTTCCTATTCTGAGTCGATTCTGCATGCTTTAAGTGTGTTTGGAGGCTCAGACCCATCAAAAAACGTTGAAATATAGTTCAAATTCAATAAAAATCGACAAAAATACAGTTTCTAGCTAAAATTTGATGGTTTCGTTGCACTTTCCGAGCCCGTAGGGTATCTGATTGGCTTAAAAGTACAAGAAAACACTTCAAAAGTGACGTTTCTGAAGAATTTTAACAGTTTTCTTGTATCTACGAACGCCAGAATGCATAAAATTGACCTAAACGTCTCCTTTTCCTATTCTGAGTCGATTCTGTATGCTTTAAGTGTGTTTGGTGGCTCAGAACCATCAAAAAACGTTGAAATATAGTTCAAATTCAATAAAAATCGACAAAAATACAGTTTCTAGCTAAAATTTGATGGTTTCGTTGCACTTTCCGAGCCCGTAGGGTATCTGATTGGCTTAAAAGTACAAGAAAACACTTCAAAAGTGACGTTTCTGAAGAATTTTAACAGTTTTCTTGTATCTACGAACGCCAGAATGCATAAAATTGACCTAAACGTCTCCTTTTCCTATTCTGAGTCGATTCTGCATGCTTTAAGTGTGTTTGGTGGCTCAGAACCATCAAAAAACGTTGAAATATAGTTCAAATTCAATAAAAATCGACAAAAATACAGTTTCTAGCTAAAATTTGATGGTTTCGTTGCACTTTCCGAGCCCGTAGGGTATCTGATTGGCTTAAAAGTACAAGAAAACACTTCAAAAGTGACGTTTCTGAAGAATTTTAACAGTTTTCTTGTATCTACGAACGCCAGAATGCATAAAATTGACCTAAACGTCTCCTTTTCCTATTCTGAGTCGATTCTGCATGCTTTAAGTGTGTTTGGTGGCTCAGAACCGTCAAAAAACGTTGAAATATAGTTCAAATTCAATAAAAATCGACAAAAATACAGTTTCTAGCTAAAATTTGATGGTTTCGTTGCACTTTCCGAGCCCGTAGGGTATCTGATTGGCTTAAAAGTACAAGAAAACACTTCAAAAGTGACGTTTCTGAAGAATTTTAACAGTTTTCTTGTATCTACGAACGCCAGAATGCATAAAATTGACCTAAACGTCTCCTTTTCCTATTCTGAGTCGATTCTGCATGCTTTAAGTGTGTTTGGTGGCTCAGAACCATCAAAAAACGTTGAAATATAGTTCAAATTCAATAAAAATCGACAAAAATACAGTTTCTAGCTAAAATTTGATGGTTTCGTTGCACTTTCCGAGCCCGTAGGGTATCTGATTGGCTTAAAAGTACAAGAAAACACTTCAAAAGTGACGTTTCTGAAGAATTTTAACAGTTTTCTTGTATCTACGAACGCCAGAATGCATAAAATTGACCTAAACGTCTCCTTTTCCTATTCTGAGTCGATTCTGCATGCTTTAAGTGTGTTTGGTGGCTCAGAACCATCAAAAAACGTTGAAATATAGTTCAAATTCAATAAAAATCGACAAAAATATAGTTTCTAGCTAAAATTTGATGGTTTCGTTGCACTTTCCGAGCCCGTAGGGTATCTGATTGGCTTAAAAGTACAAGAAAACACTTCAAAAGTGACGTTTCTGAAGAATTTTAACAGTTTTCTTGTATCTACGAACGCCAGAATGCATAAAATTGACCTAAACGTCTCCTTTTCCTATTCTGAGTCGATTCTGCATGCTTTAAGTGTGTTTGGTGGCTCAGAACCATCAAAAAACGTTGAAATATAGTTCAAATTCAATAAAAATCGACAAAAATACAGTTTCTAGCTAAAATTTGATGGTTTCGTTGCACTTTCCGAGCCCGTAGGGTATCTGATTGGCTTAAAAGTACAAGAAAACACTTCAAGAGTGACGTTTCTGAAGAATTTTAACAGTTTTCTTGTATCTACGAACGCCAGAATGCATAAAATTGACCTAAACGTCTCCTTTTCCTATTCTGAGTCGATTCTGCATGCTTTAAGTGTGTTTGGTGGCTCAGAACCATCAAAAAACGTTGAAATATAGTTCAAATTCAATAAAAATCGACAAAAATACAGTTTCTAGCTAAAATTTGATGGTTTCGTTGCACTTTCCGAGCCCGTAGGGTATCTGATTGGCTTAAAAGTACAAGAAAACACTTCAAAAGTGACGTTTCTGAAGAATTTTAACAGTTTTCTTGTATCTACGAACGCCAGAATGCATAAAATTGACCTAAACGTCTCCTTTTCCTATTCTGAGTCGATTCTGCATGCTTTAAGTGTGTTTGGTGGCTCAGAACCATCAAAAAACGTTGAAATATAGTTCAAATTCAATAAAAATCGACAAAAACACAGTTTCTAGCTAAAATTTGATGGTTTCGTTGCACTTTCCGAGCCCGTAGGGTATCTGATTGGCTTAAAAGTACAAGAAAACACTTCAAAAGTGACGTTTCTGAAGAATTTTAACAGTTTTCTTGTATCTACGAACGCCAGAATGCATAAAATTGACCTAAACGTCTCCTTTTCCTATTCTGAGTCGATTCTGCATGCTTTAAGTGTGTTTGGTGGCTCAGAACCATCAAAAAACGTTGAAATATAGTTCAAATTCAATAAAAATCGACAAAAATACAGTTTCTAGCTAAAATTTGATGGTTTCGTTGCACTTTCCGAGCCCGTAGGTTATCTGATTGGCTTAAAAGTACAAGAAAACACTTCAAAAGTGACGTTTCTGAAGAATTTTAACAGTTTTCTTGTATCTACGAACGCCAGAATGCATAAAATTGACCTAAACGTCTCCTTTTCCTATTCTGAGTCGATTCTGCATGCTTTAAGTGTGTTTGGTGGCTCAGAACCATCAAAAAACGTTGAAATATAGTTCAAATTCAATAAAAATCGACAAAAATACAGTTTCTAGCTAAAATTTGATGGTTTCGTTGCACTTTCCGAGCCCGTAGGGTATCTGATTGGCTTAAAAGTGCAAGAAAACACTTCAAAAGTGACGTTTCTGAAGAATTTTAACAGTTTTCTTGTATCTACGAACGCCAGAATGCATAAAATTGACCTAAACGTCTCCTTTTCCTATTCTGAGTCGATTCTGCATGCTTTAAGTGTGTTTGGTAGCTCAGAACCATAAAAAAACGTTGAAATATAGTTCAAATTCAATAAAAATCGACAAAAATACAGTTTCTAGCTAAAATTTGATGGTTTCGTTGCACTTTCCGAGCCCGTAGGGTATCTGATTGGCTTAAAAGTACAAGAAAACACTTCAAAAGTGACGTTTCTGAAGAATTTTAACAGTTTTCTTGTATCTACGAACGCCAGAATGCATAAAATTGACCTAAACGTCTCCTTTTCCTATTCTGAGTCGATTCTGTATGCTTTAAGTGTGTTTGGTGGCTCAGAACCATCAAAAAACGTTGAAATATAGTTCAAATTCAATAAAAATCGACAAAAATACAGTTTCTAGCTAAAATTTGATGGTTTCGTTGCACTTTCCGAGCCCGTAGGGTATCTGATTGGCTTAAAAGTACAAGAAAACACTTCAAAAGTGACGTTTCTGAAGAATTTTAACAGTTTTCTTGTATCTACGAACGCCAGAATGCATAAAATTGACCTAAACGTCTCCTTTTCCTATTCTGAGTCGATTCTGCATGCTTTAAGTGTGTTTGGTGGCTCAGAACCATCAAAAAACGTTGAAATATAGTTCAAATTCAATAAAAATCGACAAAAATACAGTTTCTAGCTAAAATTTGATGGTTTCGTTGCACTTTCCGAGCCCGTTGGGTATCTGATTGGCTTAAAAGTACAAGAAAACACTTCAAAAGTGACGTTTCTGAAGAATTTTAACAGTTTTCTTGTATCTACGAACGCCAGAATGCATAAAATTGACCTAAACGTCTCCTTTTCCTATTCTGAGTCGATTCTGCATGCTTTAAGTGTGTTTGGTGGCTCAGAACCGTCAAAAAACGTTGAAATATAGTTCTAATTCAATAAAAATCGGCAAAAATACAGTTTCTAGCTAAAATTTGATGGTTTCGTTGCACTTTCCGAGCCCCTAGGGTATCTGATTGGCTTAAAAGTACAAGAAAACACTTCAAAAGTGACGTTTCTGAAGAATTTTAACAGTTTTCTTGTATCTACGAACGCCAGAATGCATAAAATTGACCTAAACGTCTCCTTTTCCTATTCTGAGTCGATTCTGCATGCTTTAAGTGTGTTTGGTGGCTCAGAACCATCAAAAAACGTTGAAATATAGTTCAAATTCAATAAAAATCGACAAAAATACAGTTTCTAGCTAAAATTTGATGGTTTCGTTGCACTTTCCGAGCCCGTAGGGTATCTGATTGGCTTAAAAGTACAAGAAAACACTTCAAAAGTGACGTTTCTGAAGAATTTTAACTGTTTTCTTGTATCTACGAACGCCAGAATGCATAAAATTGATCTAAACGTCTCCTTTTCCTATTCTGAGTCGATTCTGCATGCTTTAAGTGTGTTTGGTGGCTTAGAACCATCAAAAAACGTTGAAATATAGTTCAAATTCAATAAAAATCGACAAAAATACAGTTTCTAGCTAAAATTTGATGGTTTCGTTGCACTTTCCGAGCCCATAGGGTATCTGATTGGATTAAAAGTACAAGAAAACACTTCAAAAGTGACGTTTCTGAAGAATTTTAACAGTTTTCTTGTATCTACGAACGCCAGAATGCATAAAATTGACCTAAACGTCTCCTTTTCCTATTCTGAGTCGATTCTGCATGCTTTAAGTGTGTTTGGTGGCTCAGAACCATCAAAAAACGTTGAAATATAGTTCAAATTCAATAAAAATCGACAAAAATACAGTTTCTAGCTAAAATTTGATGGTTTCGTTGCACTTTCCGAGCCCGTAGGGTATCTGATTGGCTTAAAAGTACAAGAAAACACTTCAAAAGTGACGTTTCTGAAGAATTTTAACAGTTTTCTTGTATCTACGAACGCCAGAATGCATAAAATTGACCTAAACGTCTCCTTTTCCTATTCTGAGTCGATTCTGCATGCTTTAAGTGTGTTTGGTGGCTCAGAACCATCAAAAAACGTTGAAATATAGTTCAAATTCAATAAAAATCGACAAAAATACAGTTTCTAGCTAAAATTTGATGGTTTCGTTGCACTTTCCGAGCCCGTAGGGTATCTGATTGGCTTAAAAGTACAAGAAAACACTTCAAAAGTG
The DNA here is from genome assembly GCF_036711695.1 of Zophobas morio. Classification (NCBI taxonomy): domain Eukaryota; kingdom Metazoa; phylum Arthropoda; class Insecta; order Coleoptera; family Tenebrionidae; genus Zophobas; species Zophobas morio. The sequence continues at coordinate 9,575 of NW_026972767.1, read as the reverse complement.
ACGTTTCTGAAGAATTTTAACAGTTTTCTTGTATCTACGAACGCCAGAATGCATAAAATTGACCTAAACGTCTCCTTTTCCTATTCTGAGTCGATTCTGTATGCTTTAAGTGTGTTTGGTGGCTCAGAACCATCAAAAAACGTTGAAATATAGTTCAAATTCAATAAAAATCGACAAAAATACAGTTTCTAGCTAAAATTTGATGGTTTCGTTGCACTTTCCGAGCCCGTAGGGTATCTGATTGGCTTAAAAGTACAAGAAAACACTTCAAAAGTGACGTTTCTGAAGAATTTTAACAGTTTTCTTGTATCTACGAACGCCAGAATGCATAAAATTGACCTAAACGTCTCCTTTTCCTATTCTGAGTCGATTCTGCATGCTTTAAGTGTGTTTGGTGGCTCAGAACCATCAAAAAACGTTGAAATATAGTTCAAATTCAATAAAAATCGACAAAAATACAGTTTCTAGCTAAAATTTGATGGTTTCGTTGCACTTTCCGAGCCCGTAGGGTATCTGATTGGCTTAAAAGTACAAGAAAACACTTCAAAAGTGACGTTTCTGAAGAATTTTAACAGTTTTCTTGTATCTACGAACGCCAGAATGCATAAAATTGACCTAAACGTCTCCTTTTCCTATTCTGAGTCGATTCTGCATGCTTTAAGTGTGTTTGGTGGCTCAGAACCGTCAAAAAACTTTGAAATATAGTTCAAATTCAATAAAAATCGACAAAAATACAGTTTCTAGCTAAAATTTGATGGTTTCGTTGCACTTTCCGAGCCCGTAGGGTATCTGATTGGCTTAAAAGTACAAGAAAACACTTCAAAAGTGACGTTTCTGAAGAATTTTAACAGTTTTCTTGTATCTACGAACGCCAGAATGCATAAAATTGACCTAAACGTCTCCTTTTCCTATTCTGAGTCGATTCTGCATGCTTTAAGTGTGTTTGGTGGCTCAGAACCATCAAAAAACGTTGAAATATAGTTCAAATTCAATAAAAATCGACAAAAATACAGTTTCTAGCTAAAATTTGATGGTTTCGTTGCACTTTCCGAGCCCGTAGGGTATCTGATTGGCTTAAAAGTACAAGAAAACACTTCAAAAGTGACGTTTCTGAAGAATTTTAACAGTTTTCTTGTATCTACGAACGCCAGAATGCATAAAATTGACCTAAACGTCTCCTTTTCCTATTCTGAGTCGATTCTGCATGCTTTAAGTGTGTTTGGTGGCTCAGAACCTTCAAAAAACGTTGAAATATAGTTCAAATTCAATAAAAATCGACAAAAATATAGTTTCTAGCTAAAATTTGATGGTTTCGTTGCACTTTCCGAGCCCGTAGGGTATCTGATTGGCTTAAAAGTACAAGAAAACACTTCAAAAGTGACGTTTCTGAAGAATTTTAACAGTTTTCTTGTATCTACGAACGCCAGAATGCATAAAATTGACCTAAACGTCTCCTTTTCCTATTCTGAGTCGATTCTGCATGCTTTAAGTGTGTTTGGTGGCTCAGAACCATCAAAAAACGTTGAAATATAGTTCAAATTCAATAAAAATCGACAAAAATACAGTTTCTAGCTAAAATTTGATGGTTTCGTTGCACTTTCCGAGCCCGTAGGGTATCTGATTGGCTTAAAAGTACAAGAAAACACTTCAAAAGTGACGTTTCTGAAGAATTTTAACAGTTTTCTTGTATCTACGAACGCCAGAATGCACAAAATTGACCTAAACGTCTCCTTTTCCTATTCTGAGTCGATTCTGCATGCTTTAAGTGTGTCTGGTGGCTCAGAACCATCAAAAAACGTTGAAATATAGTTCAAATTCAATAAAAATCGATAAAAATACAGTTTCTAGCTAAAATTTGATGGTTTCGTTGCACTTTCCGAGCCCGTAGGGTATCTGATTGGCTTAAAAGTACAAGAAAACACTTCAAAAGTGACGTTTCTGAAGAATTTTAACAGTTTTCTTGTATCTACGAACGCCAGAATGCATAAAATTGACCTAAACGTCTCCTTTTCCTATTCTGAGTCGATTCTGCATGCTTTAAGTGTGTTTGGTGGCTCAGAACCATCAAAAAACGTTGAAATATAGTTCAAATTCAATAAAAATCGACAAAAATACAGTTTCTAGCTAAAATTTGATGGTTTCGTTGCACTTTCCGAGCCCGTTGGGTATCTGATTGGCTTAAAAGTACAAGAAAACACTTCAAAAGTGACGTTTCTGAAGAATTTTAACAGTTTTCTTGTATCTACGAACGCCAGAATGCATAAAATTGACCTAAACGTCTCCTTTTCCTATTCTGAGTCGATTCTGCATGCTTTAAGTGTGTTTGGTGGCTCAGAACCATCAAAAAACGTTGAAATATAGTTCAAATTCAATAAAAATCGACAAAAATACAGTTTCTAGCTAAAATTTGATGGTTTCGTTGCACTTTCCGAGCCCGTAGGGTATCTGATTGGCTTAAAAGTACAAGAAAACACTTCAAAAGTGACGTTTCTGAAGAATTTTAACAGTTTTCTTGTATCTACGAACGCCAGAATGCATAAAATTGACCTAAACGTCTCCTTTTCCTATTCTGAGTCGATTCTGCATGCTTTAAGTGTGTTTGGTGGCTCAGAACCATCAAAAAACGTTGAAATATAGTTCAAATTCAATAAAAATCGACAAAAATACAGTTTCTAGCTAAAATTTGATGGTTTCGTTGCACTTTCCGAGCCCGTTGGGTATCTGATTGGCTTAAAAGTACAAGAAAACACTTCAAAAGTGACGTTTCTGAAGAATTTTAACAGTTTTCTTGTATCTACGAACGCCAGAATGCATAAAATTGACCTAAACGTCTCCTTTTCCTATTCTGAGTCGATTCTGCATGCTTTAAGTGTGTTTGGTGGCTCAGAACCATCAAAAAACGTTGAAATATAGTTCAAATTCAATAACAATCGACAAAAATACAGTTTCTAGCTAAAATTTGATGGTTTCGTTGCACTTTCCGAGCCCGTAGGGTATCTGATTGGCTTAAAAGTACAAGAAAACACTTCAAAAGTGACGTTTCTGAAGAATTTTAACAGTTTTCTTGTATCTACGAACGCCAGAATGCATAAAATTGACCTAAACGTCTCCTTTTCCTATTCTGAGTCGATTCTGCATGCTTTAAGTGTGTTTGGTGGCTCAGAACCATCAAAAAACGTTGAAATATAGTTCAAATTCAATAAAAATCGGCAAAAATACAGTTTCTAGCTAAAATTTGATGGTTTCGTTGCACTTTCCGAGCCCGTAGGGTATCTGATTGGCTTAAAAGTACAAGAAAACATTTCAAAAGTGACGTTTCTGAAGAATTTTAACAGTTTTCTTGTATCTACGAACGCCAGAATGCATAAAATTGACCTAAACGTCTCCTTTTCCTATTCTGAGTCGATTCTGCATGCTTTAAGTGTGTTTGGTGGCTCAGAACCATCAAAAAACGTTGAAATATAGTTCAAATTCAATAAAAATCGACAAAAATACAGTTTCTAGCTAAAATTTGATGGTTTCGTTGCACTTTCCGAGCCCGTAGGGTATCTGATTGGCTTAAAAGTACAAGAAAACACTTCAAAAGTGACGTTTCTGAAGAATTTTGACAGTTTCCTTGTATCTACGAACGCCAGAATGCATAAAATTGACCTAAACGTCTCCTTTTCCTATTCTGAGTCGATTCTGCATGCTTTAAGTGTGTTTGGTGGCTCAGAACCATCAAAAAACGTTGAAATATAGTTCAAATTCAAAAAAAATCGACAAAAATACAGTTTCTAGCTAAAATTTGATGGTTTCGTTGCACTTTCCGAGCCCGTAGGGTATCTGATTGGCTTAAAAGTACAAGAAAACACTTCAAAAGTGACGTTTCTGAAGAATTTTAACAGTTTTCTTGTATCTACGAACGCCAGAATGCATAAAATTGACCTAAACGTCTCCTTTTCCTATTCTGAGTCGATTCTGCATGCTTTAAGTGTGTTTGGTGGCTCAGAACCATCAAAAAACGTTGAAATATAGTTCAAATTCAATAAAAATCGACAAAAATACAGTTTCTAGCTAAAATTTGATGGTTTCGTTGCACTTTCCGAGCCCGTTGGGTATCTGATTGGCTTAAAAGTACAAGAAAACATTTCAAAAGTGACGTTTCTGAAGAATTTTAACAGTTTTCTTGTATCTACGAACGCCAGAATGCATAAAATTGACCTAAACGTCTCCTTTTCCTATTCTGAGTCGATTCTGCATGCTTTAAGTGTGTTTGGTGGCTCAGAACCATCAAAAAACATTGAAATATAGTTCAAATTCAATAAAAATCGACAAAAATACAGTTTCTAGCTAAAATTTGATGGTTTCGTTGCACTTTCCGAGCCCGTAGGGTATCTGATTGGCTTAAAAGTACAAGAAAACACTTCAAAAGTGACGTTTCTGAAGAATTTTAACAGTTTTCTTGTATCTACGAACGCCAGAATGCATAAAATTGACCTAAACGTCTCCTTTTCCTATTCTGAGTCGATTCTGCATGCTTTAAGTGTGTTTGGTGGCTCAGAACCATCAAAAAACGTTGAAATATAGTTCAAATTCAATAAAAATCGACAAAAATACAGTTTCTAGCTAAAATTTGATGGTTTCGTTGCACTTTCCGAGCCCGTAGGGTATCTGATTGGCTTAAAAGTACAAGAAAACACTTCAAAAGTGACGTTTCTGAAGAATTTTAACAGTTTTCTTGTATCTACGAACGCCAGAATGCATAAAATTGACCTAAACGTCTCCTTTTCCTATTCTGAGTCGATTCTGCATGCTTTAAGTGTGTTTGGTGGCTCAGAACCATCAAAAAACGTTGAAATATAGTTCAAATTCAATAAAAATCGACAAAAATACAGTTTCTAGCTAAAATTTGATGGTTTCGTTGCACTTTCCGAGCCCGTAGGGTATCTGATTGGCTTAAAAGTACAAGAAAACACTTCAAAAGTGACGTTTCTGAAGAATTTTAACAGTTTTCTTGTATCTACGAACGCCAGAATGCATAAAATTGACCTAAACGTCTCCTTTTCCTATTCTGAGTCGATTCTGCATGCTTTAAGTGTGTTTGGTGGCTCAGAACCATCAAAAAACGTTGAAATATAGTTCAAATTCAATAAAAATCGACAAAAATACAGTTTCTAGCTAAAATTTGATGGTTTCGTTGCACTTTCCGAGCCCGTAGGGTATCTGATTGGCTTAAAAGTACAAGAAAACACTTCAAAAGTGACGTTTCTGAAGAATTTTAACAGTTTTCTTGTATCTACGAACGCCAGAATGCATAAAATTGACCTAAACGTCTCCTTTTCCTATTCTGAGTCGATTCTGCATGCTTTAAGTGTGTTTGGTGGCTCAGAACCATCAAAAAACGTTGAAATATAGTTCAAATTCAATAAAAATCGACAAAAATACAGTTTCTAGCTAAAATTTGATGGTTTCGTTGCACTTTCCGAGCCCGTAGGGTATCTGATTGGCTTAAAAGTACAAGAAAACACTTCAAAAGTGACGTTTCTGAAGAATTTTAACAGTTTTCTTGTATCTACGAACGCCAGAATGCATAAAATTGACCTAAACGTCTCCTTTTCCTATTCTGAGTCGATTCTGCATGCTTTAAGTGTGTTTGGTGGCTCAGAACCATCAAAAAACGTTGAAATATAGTTCAAATTCAATAAAAATCGACAAAAATACAGTTTCTAGCTAAAATTTGATGGTTTCGTTGCACTTTCCGAGCCCGTAGGGTATCTGATTGGCTTAAAAGTACAAGAAAACACTTCAAAAGTGACGTTTCTGAAGAATTTTAACAGTTTTCTTGTATCTACGAACGCCAGAATGCATAAAATTGACCTAAACGTCTCCTTTTCCTATTCTGAGTCGATTCTGCATGCTTTAAGTGTGTTTGGTGGCTCAGAACCATCAAAAAACGTTGAAATATAGTTCAAATTCAATAAAAATCGACAAAAATACAGTTTCTAGCTAAAATTTGATGGTTTCGTTGCACTTTCCGAGCCCGTAGGGTATCTGATTGGCTTAAAAGTACAAGAAAACACTTCAAAAGTGACGTTTCTGAAGAATTTTAACAGTTTTCTTGTATCTACGAACGCCAGAATGCATAAAATTGACCTAAACGTCTCCTTTTCCTATTCTGAGTCGATTCTGCATGCTTTAAGTGTGTTTGGTGGCTCAGAACCATCAAAAAACGTTGAAATATAGTTCAAATTCAATAAAAATCGACAAAAATACAGTTTCTAGCTAAAATTTGATGGTTTCGTTGCACTTTCCGAGCCCGTAGGGTATCTGATTGGCTTAAAAGTACAAGAAAACACTTCAAAAGTGACGTTTCTGAAGAATTTTAACAGTTTTCTTGTATCTACGAACGCCAGAATGCATAAAATTGACCTAAACGTCTCCTTTTCCTATTCTGAGTCGATTCTGCATGCTTTAAGTGTGTTTGGTGGCTCAGAACCATCAAAAAACGTTGAAATATAGTTCAAATTCAATAAAAATCGACAAAAATACAGTTTCTAGCTAAAATTTGATGGTTTCGTTGCACTTTCCGAGCCCGTAGGGTATCTGATTGGCTTAAAAGTACAAGAAAACACTTCAAAAGTGACGTTTCTGAAGAATTTTAACAGTTTTCTTGTATCTACGAACGCCAGAATGCATAAAATTGACCTAAACTTCTCCTTTTCCTATTCTGAATCGATTCTGCATGCTTTAAGTGTGTTTGGTGGCTCAGAACCATCAAAAAACGTTGAAATATAGTTCAAATTCAATAAAAATCGACAAAAATACAGTTTCTAGCTAAAATTTGATGGTTTCGTTGCACTTTCCGAGCCCGTAGGGTATCTGATTGGCTTAAAAGTACAAGAAAACACTTCAAAAGTGACGTTTCTGAAGAATTTTAACAGTTTTCTTGTATCTACGAACGCCAGAATGCATAAAATTGACCTAAACGTCTCCTTTTCCTATTCTGAGTCGATTCTGCATGCTTTAAGTGTGTTTGGTGGCTCAGAACCATCAAAAAACGTTGAAATATAGTTCAAATTCAATAAAAATCGACAAAAATACAGTTTCTAGCTAAAATTTGATGGTTTCGTTGCACTTTCCGAGCCCGTAGGGTATCTGATTGGCTTAAAAGTACAAGAAAACACTTCAAAAGTGACGTTTCTGAAGAATTTTAACAGTTTTCTTGTATCTACGAATGCCAGAATGCATAAAATTGACCTAAACGTCTCCTTTTCCTATTCTGAGTCGATTCTGCATGCTTTAAGTGTGTTTGGTGGCTCAGAACCATCAAAAAACGTTGAAATATAGTTCAAATTCAATAAAAATCGACAAAAATACAGTTTCTAGCTAAAATTTGATGGTTTCGTTGCACTTTCCGAGCCCGTAGGGTATCTGATTGGCTTAAAAGTACAAGAAAACAATTCAAAAGTGACGTTTCTGAAGAATTTTAACAGTTTTCTTGTATCTACGAACGCCAGAATGCATAAAATTGACCTAAACGTCTCCTTTTCCTATTCTGAGTCGATTCTGCATGCTTTAAGTGTGTTTGGTGGCTCAGAACCATCAAAAAACGTTGAAATATAGTTCAAATTCAATAAAAATCGACAAAAATACAGTTTCTAGCTAAAATTTGATGGTTTCGTTGCACTTTCCGAGCCCGTAGGGTATCTGATTGGCTTAAAAGTACAAGAAAACACTTCAAAAGTGACGTTTCTGAAGAATTTTAACAGTTTTCTTGTATCTACGAACGCCAGAATGCATAAAATTGACCTAAACGTCTCCTTTTCCTATTCTGAGTCGATTCTGCATGCTTTAAGTGTGTTTGGTGGCTCAGAACCATCAAAAAACGTTGAAATATAGTTCAAATGTAATAAAAATCGACAAAAATACAGTTTCTAGCTAAAATTTGATGGTTTCGTTGCACTTTCCGAGCCCATAGGGTATCTGATTGGCTTAAAAGTACAAGAAAACACTTCAAAAGTGACGTTTCTGAAGAATTTTAACAGTTTTCTTGTATCTACGAACGCCAGAATGCATAAAATTGACCTAAACGTCTCCTTTTCCTATTCTGAGTCGATTCTGCATGCTTTAAGTGTGTTTGGTGGCTCAGAACCATCAAAAAACGTTGAAATATAGTTCAAATGTAATAAAAATCGACAAAAATACAGTTTCTAGCTAAAATTTGATGGTTTCGTTGCACTTTCCGAGCCCGTAGGGTATCTGATTGGCTTAAAAGTACAAGAAAACACTTCAAAAGTGACGTTTCTGAAGAATTTTAACAGTTTTCTTGTATCTACGAACGCCAGAATGCATAAAATTGACCTAAACGTCTCCTTTTCCTATTCTGAGTCGATTCTGCATGCTTTAAGTGTGTTTGGTGGCTCAGAACCATCAAAAAACGTTGAAATATAGTTCAAATTCAATAAAAATCGACAAAAATACAGTTTCTAGCTAAAATTTTATGGTTTCGTTGCACTTTCCGAGCCCGTAGGGTATCTGATTGGCTTAAAAGTACAAGAAAACACTTCAAAACTGACGTTTCTGAAGAATTTTAACAGTTTTCTTGTATCTACGAACGCCAGAATGCATAAAATTGACCTAAACGTCTCCTTTTCCTATTCTGAGTCGATTCTGCATGCTTTAAGTGTGTTTGGTGGCTCAGAACCATCAAAAAACGTTGAAATATAGTTCAAATTCAATAAAAATCGACAAAAATACAGTTTCTAGCTAAAATTTGATGGTTTCGTTGCACTTTCCGAGCCCGTAGGGTATCTGATTGGCTTAAAAGTACAAGAAAACACTTCAAAAGTGACGTTTCTGAAGAATTTTAACAGTTTTCTTGTATCTACGAACGCCAGAATGCATAAAATTGACCTAAACGTCTCCTTTTCCTATTCTGAGTCGATTCTGCATGCTTTGAGTGTGTTTGGTGGCTCAGAACCATCAAAAAACGTTGAAATATAGTTCAAATTCAATAAAAATCGACAAAAATACAGTTTCTAGCTAAAATTTGATGGTTTCGTTGCACTTTCCGAGCCCGTAGGGTATCTGATTGGCTTAAAAGTACAAGAAAACACTTCAAAAGTGACGTTTCTGAAGAATTTTAACAGTTTTCTTGTATCTACGAACGCCAGAATGCATAAAATTGACCTAAACGTCTCCTTTTCCTATTCTGAGTCGATTCTGCATGCTTTAAGTGTGTTTGGTGGCTCAGAACCATCAAAAAACGTTGAAATATAGTTCAAATTCAATAAAAATCGACAAAAATACAGTTTCTAGCTAAAATTTGATGGTTTCATTGCACTTTCCGAGCCCGTAGGGTATCTGATTGGCTTAAAAGTACAAGAAAACACTTCAAAAGTGACGTTTCTGAAGAATTTTAACAGTTTTCTTGTATCTACGAACGCCAGAATGCATAAAATTGACCTAAACGTCTCCTTTTCCTATTCTGAGTCGATTCTGCATGCTTTAAGTGTGTTTGGTGGCTCAGAACCATCAAAAAACGTTGAAATATAGTTCAAATTCAATAAAAATCGACAAAAATACAGTTTCTA
>NW_026972766.1:0-33608 GCF_036711695.1 Zophobas morio | reverse complement strand
GAGCCCGTAGGGTATCTGATTGGCTTAAAAGTACAAGAAAACACTTCAAAAGTGACGTTTCTGAAGAATTTTAACAGTTTTCTTGTATCTACGAACGCCAGAATGCATAAAATTGACCTAAACGTCTCCTTTTCCTATTCTGAGTCGATTCTGCATGCTTTAAGTGTGTTTGGTGGCTCAGAACCATCAAAAAACGTTGAAATATAGTTCAAATTCAATAAAATCGACAAAAATACAGTTTCTAGCTAAAATTTGATGGTTTCGTTGCACTTTCCGAGCCCGTAGGGTATCTGATTGGCTTAAAAGTACAAGAAAACACTTCAAAAGTGACGTTTCTGAAGAATTTTAACAGTTTTCTTGTATCTACGAACGCCAGAATGCATAAAATTGACCTAAACGTCTCCTTTTCCTATTCTGAGTCGATTCTGCATGCTTTAAGTGGGTTTGGTGGCTCAGAACCATCAAAAACGTTGAAATATAGTTCAAATTCAATAAAAATCGACAAAAATACAGTTTCTAGCTAAAATTTGATGGTTTCGTTGCACTTTCCGAGCCCGTAGGGTATCTGATTGGCTTAAAAGTACAAGAAAACACTTCAAAAGTGACGTTTCTGGAGAATTTTAACAGTTTTCTTGTATCTACGAACGCCAGAATGCATAAAATTGACCTAAACGTCTCCTTTTCCTATTCTGAGTCGATTCTGCATGCTTTAAGTGTGTTTGGTGGCTCAGAACCATCAAAAAACGTTGAAATATAGTTCAAATTCAATAAAAATCGACAAAAATACAGTTTCTAGCTAAAATTTGATGGTTTCGTTGCACTTTCCGAGCCCGTGGGGTATCTGATTGGCTTAAAAGTACAAGAAAACACTTCAAAAGTGACGTTTCTGAAGAATTTTAACAGTTTTCTTGTATCTACGAACGCCAGAATGCATAAAATTGACCTAAAGGTCTCCTTTTCCTATTCTGAGTCGATTCTGCATGCTTTAAGTGTGTTTGGTGGCTCAGAACCATCAAAAAACGTTGAAATATAGTTCAAATTCAATAAAAATCGACAAAAATACAGTTTCTAGCTAAAATTTGATGGTTTCGTTGCACTTTCCGAGCCCGTAGGGTATCTGATTGGCTTAAAAGTACAAGAAAACACTTCAAAAGTGACGTTTCTGAAGAATTTTAACAGTTTTCTTGTATCTACGAACGCCAGAATGCATAAAATTGACCTAAACGTCTCCTTTTCCTATTCTGAGTCGATTCTGCATGCTTTAAGTGTGTTTGGTGGCTCAGAACCATCAAAAAACGTTGAAATATAGTTCAAATTCAATAAAAATCGACAAAAATACAGTTTCTAGCTAAAATTTGATGGTTTCGTTGCACTTTCCGAGCCCGTAGGGTATCTGATTGGCTTAAAAGTACAAGAAAACACTTCAAAAGTGACTTTTCTGAAGAATTTTAACAGTTTTCTTGTATCAACGAACGCCAGAATGCATAAAATTGACCTAAACGTCTCCTTTTCCTATTCTGAGTCGATTCTGCATGCTTTAAGTGTGTTTGGTGGCTCAGAAACATCAAAAAACGTTGAAATATAGTTCAAATTCAATAAAAATCGACAAAAATACAGTTTCTAGCTAAAATTTGATGGTTTCGTTGCACTTTCCGAGCCCGTAGGGTATCTGATTGGCTTAAAAGTACAAGAAAACACTTCAAAAGTGACGTTTCTGAAGAATTTTAACAGTTTTCTTGTATCTACGAACGCCAGAATGCATAAAATTGACCTAAACGTCTCCTTTTCCTATTCTGAGTCGATTCTGCATGCTTTAAGTGTGTTTGGTGGCTCAGAACCATCAAAAAACGTTGAAATATAGTTCAAATTCAATAAAAATCGACAAAAATACAGTTTCTAGCTAAAATTTGGTGGTTTCGTTGCACTTTCCGAGCCCGTAGGGTATCTGATTGGCTTAAAAGTACAAGAAAACACTTCAAAAGTGACGTTTCTGAAGAATTTTAACAGTTTTCTTGTATCTACGAACGCCAGAATGCATAAAATTGACCTAAACGTCTCCTTTTCCTATTCTGAGTCGATTCTGCATGCTTTAAGTGTGTTTGGTGGCTCAGAACCATCAAAAAACGTTGAAATATAGTTCAAATTCAATAAAAATCGACAAAAATACAGTTTCTAGCTAAAATTTGATGGTTTCGTTGCACTTTCCGAGCCCGTAGGGTATCTGATTGGCTTAAAAGTACAAGAAAACACTTCAAAAGTGACGTTTCTGAAGAATTTTAACAGTTTTCTTGTATCTACGAACGCCAGAATGCATAAAATTGACCTAAACGTCTCCTTTTCCTATTCTGAGTAGATTCTGCATGCTTTAAGTGTGTTTGGTGGCTCAGAACCATCAAAAAACGTTGAAATATAGTTCAAATTCAATAAAAATCGACAAAAATACAGTTTCTAGCTAAAATTTGATGGTTTCGTTGCACTTTCCGAGCCCGTAGGGTATCTGATTGGCTTAAAAGTACAAGAAAACACTTCAAAAGTGACGTTTCTGAAGAATTTTAACAGTTTTCTTGTATCTACGAACGCCAGAATGCATAAAATTGACCTAAACGTCTCCTTTTCCTATTCTGAGTAGATTCTGCATGCTTTAAGTGTGTTTGGTGGCTCAGAACCATCAAAAAACGTTGAAATATAGTTCAAATTCAATAAAAATCGACAAAAATACAGTTTCTAGCTAAAATTTGATGGTTTCGTTGCACTTTCCGAGCCCGTAGGGTATCTGATTGGCTTAAAAGTACAAGAAAACACTTCAAAAGTGACGTTTCTGAAGAATTTTAACAGTTTTCTTGTATCTACGAACGCCAGAATGCATAAAATTGACCTAAACGTCTCCTTTTCCTATTCTGAGTCGATTCTGCATGCTTTAAGTGTGTTTGGTGGCTCAGAACCATCAAAAAACGTTGAAATATAGTTCAAATTCAATAAAAATCGACAAAAATACAGTTTCTAGCTAAAATTTGATGGTTTCGTTGCACTTTCCGAGCCCGTAGGGTATCTGATTGGCTTAAAAGTACAAGAAAACACTTCAAAAGTGACGTTTCTGAAGAATTTTAACAGTTTTCTTGTATCTACGAACGCCAGAATGCATAAATTTGACCTAAACGTCTCCTTTTCCTATTCTGAGTCGATTCTGCATGCTTTAAGTGTGTTTGGTGGCTCAGAACCATCAAAAAACGTTGAAATATAGTTCAAATTCAATAAAAATCGACAAAAATACAGTTTCTAGCTAAAATTTGATGGTTTCGTTGCACTTTCCGAGCCCGTAGGGTATCTGATTGGCTTAAAAGTACAAGAAAACACTTCAAAAGTGACGTTTCTGAAGAATTTTAACAGTTTTCTTGTATCTACGAACGCCAGAATGCATAAAATTGACCTAAACGTCTCCTTTTCCTATTCTGAGTCGATTCTGCATGCTTTAAGTGTGTTTGGTGGCTCAGAACCATCAAAAAACGTTGAAATATAGTTCAAATTCAATAAAAATCGACAAAAATACAGTTTCTAGCTAAAATTTGATGGTTTCGTTGCACTTTCCGAGCCCGTAGGGTATCTGATTGGCTTAAAAGTACAAGAAAACACTTCAAAAGTGACGTTTCTGAAGAATTTTAACAGTTTTCTTGTATCTACGAACGCCAGAATGCAAAAAATTGACCTAAACGTCTCCTTTTCCTATTCTGAGTCGATTCTGCATGCTTTAAGTGTGTTTGGTGGCTCAGAACCATCAAAAAACGTTGAAATATAGTTCAAATTCAATAAAAATCGACAAAAATACAGTTTCTAGCTAAAATTTGATGGTTTCGTTGCACTTTCCGAGCCCGTAGGGTATCTGATTGGCTTAAAAGTACAAGAAAACACTTCAAAAGTGACGTTTCTGAAGAATTTTAACAGTTTTCTTGTATCTACGAACGCCAGAATGCATAAAATTGACCTAAACGTCTCCTTTTCCTATTCTGAGTAGATTCTGCATGCTTTAAGTGTGTTTGGTGGCTCAGAACCATCAAAAAACGTTGAAATATAGTTCAAATTCAATAAAAATCGACAAAAATACAGTTTCTAGCTAAAATTTGATGGTTTCGTTGCACTTTCCGAGCCCGTTGGGTATCTGATTGGCTTAAAAGTACAAGAAAACACTTCAAAAGTGACGTTTCTAAAGAATTTTAACAGTTTTCTTGTATCTACGAACGCCAGAATGCATAAAATTGACCTAAACGTCTCCTTTTCCTATTCTGAGTCGATTCTGCATGCTTTAAGTGTGTTTGGTGGCTCAGAACCATCAAAAAACGTTGAAATATTGTTCAAATTCAATAAAAATCGACAAAAATACAGTTTCTAGCTAAAATTTGATGGTTTCGTTGCACTTTCCGAGCCCGTAGGGTATCTGATTGGCTTAAAAGTACAAGAAAACACTTCAAAAGTGACGTTTCTGAAGAATTTTAACAGTTTTCTTGTATCTACGAACGCCAGAATGCATAAAATTGACCTAAACGTCTCCTTTTCCTATTCTGAGTCGATTCTGCATGCTTTAAGTGTGTTTGGTGGCTCAGAACCATCAAAAAACGTTGAAATATAGTTCAAATTCAATAAAAATCGACAAAAATACAGTTTCTAGCTAAAATTTGATGGTTTCGTTGCACTTTCCGAGCCCGTAGGGTATCTAATTGGCTTAAAAGTACAAGAAAACACTTCAAAAGTGACGTTTCTGAAGAATTTTAACAGTTTTCTTGTATCTACGAACGCCAGAATGCATAAAATTGACCTAAACGTCTCCTTTTCCTATTCTGAGTCGATTCTGCATGCTTTAAGTGTGTTTGGTGGCTCAGAACCATCAAAAAACGTTGAAATATAGTTCAAATTCAATAAAAATCGACAAAAATACAGTTTCTAGCTAAAATTTGATGGTTTCGTTGCACTTTCCGAGCCCGTAGGGTATCTGATTGGCTTAAAAGTACAAGAAAACACTTCAAAAGTGACGTTTCTGAAGAATTTTAACAGTTTTCTTGTATCTACGAACGCCAGAATGCATAAAATTGACCTAAACGTCTCCTTTTCCTATTCTGAGTCGATTCTGCATGCTTTAAGTGTGTTTGGTGGCTCAGAACCATCAAAAAACGTTGAAATATAGTTCAAATTCAATAAAAATCGACAAAAATACAGTTTCTAGCTAAAATTTGATGGTTTCGTTGCACTTTCCGAGCCCGTAGGGTATCTGATTGGCTTAAAAGTACAAGAAAACACTTCAAAAGTGACGTTTCTGAAGAATTTTAACAGTTTTCTTGTATCTACGAACGCCAGAATGCATTAAATTGACCTAAACGTCTCCTTTTCCTATTCTGAGTCGATTCTGCATGCTTTAAGTGTGTTTGGTGGCTCAGAACCATCAAAAAACGTTGAAATATAGTTCAAATTCAATAAAAATCGACAAAAATACAGTTTCTAGCTAAAATTTGATGGTTTCGTTGCACTTTCCGAGCCCGTAGGGTATCTGATTGGCTTAAAAGTACAAGAAAACACTTCAAAAGTGACGTTTCTGAAGAATTTTAACAGTTTTCTTGTATCTACGAACGCCAGAATGCATAAAATTGACCTAAACGTCTCCTTTTCCTATTCTGAGTCGATTCTGCATGCTTTAAGTGTGTTTGGTGGCTCAGAACCATCAAAAAACGTTGAAATATAGTTCAAATTCAATAAAAATCGACAAAAATACAGTTTCTAGCTAAAATTTGATGGTTTCGTTGCACTTTCCGAGCCCATAGGGTATCTGATTGGCTTAAAAGTACAAGAAAACACTTCAAAAGTGACGTTTCTGAAGAATTTTAACAGTTTTCTTGTATCTACGAACGCCAGAATGCATAAAATTGACCTAAACGTCTCCTTTTCCTATTCTGAGTAGATTCTGCATGCTTTAAGTGTGTTTGGTGGCTCAGAACCATCAAAAAACGTTGAAATATAGTTCAAATTCAATAAAAATCGACAAAAATACAGTTTCTAGCTAAAATTTGATGGTTTCGTTGCACTTTCCGAGCCCGTTGGGTATCTGATTGGCTTAAAAGTACAAGAAAACACTTCAAAAGTGACGTTTCTGAAGAATTTTAACAGTTTTCTTGTATCTACGAACGCCAGAATGCATAAAATTGACCTAAACGTCTCCTTTTCCTATTCTGAGTCGATTCTGCATGCTTTAAGTGTGTTTGGTGGCTCAGAACCATCAAAAAACGTTGAAATATAGTTCAAATTCAATAAAAATCGACAAAAATACAGTTTCTAGCTGAAATTTGATGGTTTCGTTGCACTTTCCGAGCCCGTAGGGTATCTGATTGGCTTAAAAGTACAAGAAAACACTTCAAAAGTGACGTTTCTGAAGAATTTTAACAGTTTTCTTGTATCTACGAACGCCAAAATGCATAAAATTGACCTAAACGTCTCCTTTTCCTATTCTGAGTCGATTCTGCATGCTTTAAGTGTGTTTGGTGGCTCAGAACCATCAAAAACGTTGAAATATAGTTCAAATTCAATAAAAATCGACAAAAATACAGTTTCTAGCTAAAATTTGATGGTTTCGTTGCACTTTCCGAGCCCGTTGGGTATCTGATTGGCTTAAAAGTACAAGAAAACACTTCAAAAGTGACGTTTCTGAAGAATTTTAACAGTTTTCTTGTATCTACGAACGCCAGAATGCATAAAATTGACCTAAACGTCTCCTTTTCCTATTCTGAGTCGATTCTGCATGCTTTAAGTGTGTTTGGTGGCTCAGAACCATCAAAAAACGTTGAAATATAGTTCAAATTCAATAAAAATCGACAAAAATACAGTTTCTAGCTAAAATTTGATGGTTTCGTTGCACTTTCCGAGCCCGTAGGGTATCTGATTGGCTTAAAATTACAAGAAAACACTTCAAAAGTGACGTTTCTGAAGAATTTTAACAGTTTTCTTGTATCTACGAACGGCAGAATGCATAAAATTGACCTAAACGTCTCCTTTTCCTATTCTGAGTCGATTCTGCATGCTTTAAGTGTGTTTGGTGGCTCAGAACCATCAAAAAACGTTGAAATATAGTTCAAATTCAATAAAAATCGACAAAAATACAGTTTCTAGCTAAAATTTGATGGTTTCGTTGCACTTTCCGAGCCCGTAGGGTATCTGATTGGCTTAAAAGTACAAGAAAACACTTCAAAAGTGACGTTTCTGAAGAATTTTAACAGTTTTCTTGTATCTACGAACGCCAGAATGCATAAAATTGACCTAAACGTCTCCTTTTCCTATTCTGAGTCGATTCTGCATGCTTTAAGTGTGTTTGGTGGCTCAGAACCATCAAAAAACGTTGAAATATAGTTCAAATTCAATAAAAATCGACAAAAATACAGTTTCTAGCTAAAATTTGATGGTTTCGTTGCACTTTCCGAGCCCGTAGGGTATCTGATTGGCTTAAAAGTACAAGAAAACACTTCAAAAGTGACGTTTCTGAAGAATTTTAACACTTTTCTTGTATCTGCGAACGCCAGAATGCATAAAATTGACCTAAACGTCTCCTTTTCCTATTCTGAGTCGATTCTGCATGCTTTAAGTGTGTTTGGTGGCTCAGAACCATCAAAAAACGTTGAAATATAGTTCAAATTCAATAAAAATCGACAAAAATACAGTTTCTAGCTAAAATTTGATGGTTTCGTTGCACTTTCCGAGCCAGTAGGGTATCTGATTGGCTTAAAAGTACAAGAAAACACTTCAAAAGTGACGTTTCTGAAGAATTTTAACAGTTTTCTTGTATCTACGAACGCCAGAATGCATAAAATTGACCTAAACGTCTCCTTTTCCTATTCTGAGTCGATTCTGCATGCTTTAAGTGTGTTTGGTGGCTCAGAACCATCAAAAAACGTTGAAATATAGTTCAAATTCAATAAAAATCGACAAAAATACAGTTTCTAGCTAAAATTTGATGGTTTCGTTGCACTTTCCGAGCCCGTAGGGTATCTGATTGGCTTAAAAGTACAAGAAAACACTTCAAAAGTGACGTTTCTGAAGAATTTTAACAGTTTTCTTGTATCTACGAACGCCAGAATGCATAAAATTGACCTAAACGTCTCCTTTTCCTATTCTGAGTCGATTCTGCATGCTTTAAGTGTGTTTGGTGGCTCAGAACCATCAAAAAACGTTGAAATATAGTTCAAATTCAATAAAAATCGACAAAAATACAGTTTCTAGCTATAATTTGATGGTTTCGTTGCACTTTCCGAGCCCGTAGGGTATCTGATTGGCTTAAAAGTACAAGAAAACACTTCAAAAGTGACGTTTCTGAAGAATTTTAACAGTTTTCTTGTATCTACGAACGCCAGAATGCATAAAATTGACCTAAACGTCTCCTTTTCCTATTCTGAGTCGATTCTGCATGCTTTAAGTGTGTTTGGTGGCTCAGAACCATCAAAAAACGTTGAAATATAGTTCAAATTCAATAAAAATCGACAAAAATACAGTTTCTAGCTAAAATTTGATGGTTTCGTTGCACTTTCCGAGCCCGTAGGGTATCTGATTGGCTTAAAAGTACAAGAAAACACTTCAAAAGTGACGTTTCTGAAGAATTTTAACAGTTTTCTTGTATCTACGAACGCCAGAATGCATAAAATTGACCTAAACGTCTCCTTTTCCTATTCTGAGTCGATTCTGCATGCTTTAAGTGTGTTTGGTGGCTCAGAACCATCAAAAAACGTTGAAATATAGTTCAAATTCAATAAAAATCGACAAAAATACAGTTTCTAGCTAAAATTTGATGGTTTCGTTGCACTTTCCGAGCCCGTAGGGTATCTGATTGGCTTAAAAGTACAAGAAAACACTTCAAAAGTGACGTTTCTGAAGAATTTTAACAGTTTTCTTGTATCTACGAACGCCAGAATGCATAAAATTGACCTAAACGTCTCCTTTTCCTATTCTGAGTCGATTCTGCATGCTTTAAGTGTGTTTGGTGGCTCAGAACCATCAAAAAACGTTGAAATATAGTTCAAATTCAATAAAAATCGACAAAAATACAGTTTCTAGCTAAAATTTGATGGTTTCGTTGCACTTTCCGAGCCCGTAGGGTATCTGATTGGCTTAAAAGTACAAGAAAACACTTCAAAAGTGACGTTTCTGAAGAATTTTAACAGTTTTCTTGTATCTACGAACGCCAGAATGCATAAAATTGACCTAAACGTCTCCTTTTCCTATTCTGAGTCGATTCTGCATGCTTTAAGTGTGTTTGGTGGCTCAGAACCATCAAAAAACGTTGAAATATAGTTCAAATTCAATAAAAATCGACAAAAATACAGTTTCTAGCTAAAATTTGATGGTTTCGTTGCACTTTCCGAGCCCGTAGGGTATCTGATTGGCTTAAAAGTACAAGAAAACACTTCAAAAGTGACGTTTCTGAAGAATTTTAACAGTTTTCTTGTATCTACGAACGCCAGAATGCATAAAATTGACCTAAACGTCTCCTTTTCCTATTCTGAGTCGATTCTGCATGCTTTAAGTGTGTTTGGTGGCTCAGAACCATCAAAAAACGTTGAAATATAGTTCAAATTCAATAAAAATCGACAAAAATACAGTTTCTAGCTAAAATTTGATGGTTTCGTTGCACTTTCCGAGCCCGTAGGGTATCTGATTGGCTTAAAAGTACAAGAAAACACTTCAAAAGTGACGTTTCTGAAGAATTTTAACAGTTTTCTTGTATCTACGAACGCCAGAATGCATAAAATTGACCTAAACGTCTCCTTTTCCTATTCTGAGTCGATTCTGCATGCTTTAAGTGTGTTTGGTGGCTCAGAACCATCAAAAAACGTTGAAATATAGTTCAAATTCAATAAAAATCGACAAAAATACAGTTTCTAGCTAAAATTTGATGGTTTCGTTGCACTTTCCGAGCCCGTAGGGTATCTGATTGGCTTAAAAGTACAAGAAAACACTTCAAAAGTGACGTTTCTGAAGAATTTTAACAGTTTTCTTGTATCTACGAACGCCAGAATGCATAAAATTGACCTAAAGGTCTCCTTTTCCTATTCTGAGTCGATTCTGCATGCTTTAAGTGTGTTTGGTGGCTCAGAACCATCAAAAAACGTTGAAATATAGTTCAAATTCAATAAAAATCGACAAAAATACAGTTTCTAGCTAAAATTTGATGGTTTCGTTGCACTTTCCGAGCCCGTAGGGTATCTGATTGGCTTAAAAGTACAAGAAAACACTTCAAAAGTGACGTTTCTGAAGAATTTTAACAGTTTTCTTGTATCTACGAACGCCAGAATGCATAAAATTGACCTAAACGTCTCCTTTTCCTATTCTGAGTCGATTCTGCATGCTTTAAGTGTGTTTGGTGGCTCAGAACCATCAAAAAACGTTGAAATATAGTTCAAATTCAATAAAAATCGACAAAAATACAGTTTCTAGATAAAATTTGATGGTTTTGTTGCACTTTCCGAGCCCGTTGGGTATCTGATTGGCTTAAAAGTACAAGAAAACACTTCAAAAGTGACGTTTCTGAAGAATTTTAACAGTTTTCTTGTATCTACGAACGCCAGAATGCATAAAATTGACCTAAACGTCTCCTTTTCCTATTCTGAGTCGATTCTGCATGCTTTAAGTGTGTTTGGTGGCTCAGAACCATCAAAAAACGTTGAAATATAGTTCAAATTCAATAAAAATCGACAAAAATACAGTTTCTAGCTAAAATTTGATGGTTTCGTTGCACTTTCCGAGCCCGTAGGATATCTGATTGGCTTAAAAGTACAAGAAAACACTTCAAAAGTGAAGTTTCTGAAGAATTTTAACAGTTTTCTTGTATCTACGAACGCCAGAATGCATAAAATTGACCTAAACGTCTCCTTTTCCTATTCTGAGTCGATTCTGCATGCTTTAAGTGTGTTTGGTGGCTCAGAACCATCAAAAAACGTTGAAATATAGTTCAAATTCAATAAAAATCGACAAAAATACAGTTTCTAGCTAAAATTTGATGGTTTCGTTGCACTTTCCGAGCCCGTAGGGTATCTGATTGGGTTAAAAGTACAAGAAAACACTTCAAAAGTGACGTTTCTGAAGAATTTTAACAGTTTTCTTGTATCTACGAACGCCAGAATGCATAAAATTGACCTAAACGTCTCCTTTTCCTATTCTGAGTCGATTCTGCATGCTTTAAGTGTGTTTGGTGGCTCAGAACCATCAAAAAACGTTGAAATATAGTTCAAATTCAATAAAAATCGACAAAAATACAGTTTCTAGCTGAAATTTGATGGTTTCGTTGCACTTTCCGAGCCCATAGGGTATCTGATTGGCTTAAAAGTACAAGAAAACACTTCAAAAGTGACGTTTCTGAAGAATTTTAACAGTTTTCTTGTATCTACGAACGCCAGAATGCATAAAATTGACCTAAACGTCTCCTTTTCCTATTCTGAGTCGATTCTGCATGCTTTAAGTGTGTTTGGTGGCTCAGAACAATCAAAAAACGTTGAAATATAGTTCAAATTCAATAAAAATCGACAAAAATACTGTTTCTAGCTAAAATTTGATGGTTTCGTTGCACTTTCCGAGCCCGTAGGGTATCTGATTGGCTTAAAAGTACAAGAAAACTCTTCAAAAGTGACGTTTCTGAAGAATTTTAACAGTTTTCTTGTATCTACGAACGCCAGAATGCATTAAATTGACCTAAACGTCTCCTTTTCCTATTCTGAGTCGATTCTGCATGCTTTAAGTGTGTTTGGTGGCTCAGAACCATCAAAAAACGTTGAGATATAGTTCAAATTCAATAAAAATCGACAAAAATACAGTTTCTAGCTAAAATTTGATGGTTTCGTTGCACTTTCCGAGCCCGTAGGGTATCTGATTGGCTTAAAAGTACAAGAAAACACTTCAAAAGTGACGTTTCTGAAGAATTTTAACAGTTTTCTTGTATCTACGAATGCCAGAATGCATAAAATTGACCTAAACGTCTCCTTTTCCTATTCTGAGTCGATTCTGCATGCTTTAAGTGTGTTTGGTGGCTCAGAACCATCAAAAAACGTTGAAATATAGTTCAAATTCAATAAAAATCGACAAAAATACAGTTTCTAGCTAAAATTTGATGGTTTCGTTGCACTTTCCGAGCCCGTAGGGTATCTGATTGGCTTAAAAGTACAAGAAAACACTTCAAAAGTGACGTTTCTGAAGAATTTTAACAGTTTTCTTGTATCTACGAACGCCAGAATGCATAAAATTGACCTAAATGTCTCCTTTTCCTATTCTGAGTCGATTCTGCATGCTTTAAGTGTGTTTGGTGGCTCAGAACCATCAAAAAACGTTGAAATATAGTTCAAATTCAATAAAAATCGACAAAAATACAGTTTCTAGCTAAAATTTGATGGTTTCGTTGCACTTTCCGAGCCCGTAGGGTATCTGATTGGCTTAAAAGTACAAGAAAACCCTTCAAAAGTGACGTTTCTGAAGAATTTTAACAGTTTTCTTGTATCTACGAACGCCAGAATGCATAAAATTGACCTAAACGTCTCCTTTTCCTATTCTGAGTCGATTCTGCATGCTTTAAGTGTGTTTGGTGGCTCAGAACCATCAAAAAACGTTGAAATATAGTTCAAATTCAATAAAAATCGACAAAAATACAGTTTCTAGCTAAAATTTGATGGTTTCGTTGCACTTTCCGAGCCCGTAGGGTATCTGATTGGCTTAAAAGTACAAGAAAACACTTCAAAAGTGACGTTTCTGAAGAATTTTAACAGTTTTCTTGTATCTACGAACGCCAGAATGCATAAAATTGACCTAAACGTCTCCTTTTCCTATTCTGAGTCGATTCTGCATGCTTTAAGTGTGTTTGGTGGCTCAGAACCATCAAAAAACGTTGAAATATAGTTCAAATTCAATAAAAATCGACAAAAATACAGTTTCTAGCTAAAATTTGATGGTTTCGTTGCAGTTTCCGAGCCCGTTGGGTATCTGATTGGCTTAAAAGTACAAGAAAACACTTCAAAAGTGAAGTTTCTGAAGAATTTTAACAGTTTTCTTGTATCTACGAACGCCAGAATGCATAAAATTGACCTAAACGTCTCCTTTTCCTATTCTGAGTCGATTCTGCATGCTTTAAGTGTGTTTGGTGGCTCAGAACCATCAAAAAACGTTGAAATATAGTTCAAATTCAATAAAAATCGACAAAAATACAGTTTCTAGCTAAAATTTGATGGTTTCGTTGCACTTTCCGAGCCCGTTGGGTATCTGATTGGGTTAAAAGTACAAGAAAACACTTCAAAAGTGACGTTTCTGAAGAATTTTAACAGTTTTCTTGTATCTACGAACGCCAGAATGCATAAAATTGACCTAAACGTCTCCTTTTCCTATTCTGAGTCGATTCTGCATGCTTTAAGTGTGTTTGGTGGCTCAGAACCATCAAAAAACGTTGAAATATAGTTCAAATTCAATAAAAATCGACAAAAATACAGTTTCTAGCTGAAATTTGATGGTTTCGTTGCACTTTCCGAGCCCGTAGGGTATCTGATTGGCTTAAAAGTACAAGAAAACACTTCAAAAGTGACGTTTCTGAAGAATTTTAACAGTTTTCTTGTATCTACGAACGCCAGAATGCATAAAATTGACCTAAACGTCTCCTTTTCCTATTCTGAGTCGATTCTGCATGCTTTAAGTGTGTTTGGCGGCTCAGAACCATCAAAAAACGTTGAAATATAGTTCAAATTCAATAAAAATCGACAAAAATACAGTTTCTAGCTAAAATTTGATGGTTTCGTTGCACTTTCCGAGCCCGTAGGGTATCTGATTGGCTTAAAAGTACAAGAAAACACTTCAAAAGTGACGTTTCTGAAGAATTTTAACAGTTTTCTTGTATCTACGAACGCCAGAATGCATAAAATTGACCTAAACGTCTCCTTTTCCTATTCTGAGTCGATTCTGCATGCTTTAAGTGTGTTTGGTGGCTCAGAACCATCAAAAAACGTTGAAATATAGTTCAAATTCAATAAAAATCGACAAAAATACAGTTTCTAGCTAAAATTTGATGGTTTCGTTGCACTTTCCGAGCCCGTAGGGTATCTGATTGGCTTAAAAGTACAAGAAAACACTTCAAAAGTGACGTTTCTGAAGAATTTTAACAGTTTTCTTGTATCTACGAACGCCAGAATGCATAAAATTGACCTAAACGTCTCCTTTTCCTATTCTGAGTCGATTCTGCATGCTTTAAGTGTGTTTGGTGGCTCAGAACCATCAAAAAACGTTGAAATATAGTTCAAATTCAATAAAAATCGACAAAAATACAGTTTCTAGCTAAAATTTGATGGTTTCGTTGCACTTTCCGAGCCCGTAGGGTATCTGATTGGCTTAAAAGTACAAGAAAACACTTCAAAAGTGAGGTTTCTGAAGAATTTTAACAGTTTTCTTGTATCTACGAACGCCAGAATGCATAAAATTGACCTAAACGTCTCCTTTTCCTATTCTGAGTCGATTCTGCATGCTTTAAGTGTGTTTGGTGGCTCAGAACCATCAAAAAACGTTGAAATATAGTTCAAATTCAATAAAAATCGACAAAAATACAGTTTCTAGCTAAAATTTGATGGTTTCGTTGCACTTTCCGAGCCCGTAGGGTATCTGATTGGCTTAAAAGTACAAGAAAACACTTCAAAAGTGACGTTTCTGAAGAATTTTAACAGTTTTCTTGTATCTACGAACGCCAGAATGCATAAAATTGACCTAAACGTCTCCTTTTCCTATTCTGAGTCGATTCTGCATGCTTTAAGTGTGTTTGGTGGCTCAGAACCATCAAAAAACGTTGAAATATAGTTCAAATTCAATAAAAATCGACAAAAATACAGTTTCTAGCTAAAATTTGATGGTTTCGTTGCACTTTCCGAGCCCGTAGGGTATCTGATTGGCTTAAAAGTACAAGAAAACACTTCAAAAGTGACGTTTCTGAAGAATTTTAACAGTTTTCTTGTATCTACGAACGCCAGAATGCATAAAATTGACCTAAACGTCTCCTTTTCCTATTCTGAGTAGATTCTGCATGCTTTAAGTGTGTTTGGTGGCTCAGAACCATCAAAAAACGTTGAAATATAGTTCAAATTCAATAAAAATCGACAAAAATACAGTTTCTAGCTAAAATTTGATGGTTTCGTTGCACTTTCCGAGCCCGTTGGGTATCTGATTGGCTTAAAAGTACAAGAAAACACTTCAAAAGTGAGGTTTCTGAAGAATTTTAACAGTTTTCTTGTATCTACGAACGCCAGAATGCATAAAATTGACCTAAACGTCTCCTTTTCCTATTCTGAGTCGATTCTGCATGCTTTAAGTGTGTTTGGTGGCTCAGAACCATCAAAAAACGTTGAAATATAGTTCAAATTCAATAAAAATCGACAAAAATACAGTTTCTAGCTAAAATTTGATGGTTTCGTTGCACTTTCCGAGCCCGTAGGGTATCTGATTGGCTTAAAAGTACAAGAAAACACTTCAAAAGTGACGTTTCTGAAGAATTTTAACAGTTTTCTTGTATCTACGAACGCCAGAATGCATAAAATTTACCTAAACGTCTCCTTTTCCTATTCTGAGTCGATTCTGCATGCTTTAAGTGTGTTTGGTGGCTCAGAACCATCAAAAAACGTTGAAATATAGTTCAAATTCAATAAAAATCGACAAAAATACAGTTTCTAGCTAAAATTTGATGGTTTCGTTGCACTTTCCGAGCCCGTAGGGTATCTGATTGGCTTAAAAGTACAAGAAAACACTTCAAAAGTGACGTTTCTGAAGAATTTTAACAGTTTTCTTGTATCTACGAACGCCAGAGTGCATAAAATTGACCTAAACGTCTCCTTTTCCTATTCTGAGTCGATTCTGCATGCTTTAAGTGTATTTGGTGGCTCAGAACCATCAAAAAACGTTGAAATATAGTTCAAATTCAATAAAAATCGACAAAAATACAGTTTCTAGCTAAAATTTGATGGTTTCGTTGCACTTTCCGAGCCCGTTGGGTATCTGATTGGCTTAAAAGTACAAGAAAACACTTCAAAAGTGACGTTTCTGAAGAATTTTAACAGTTTTCTTGTATCTACGAACGCCAGAATGCATAAAATTGACCTAAACGTCTCCTTTTCCTATTCTGAGTCGATTCTGCATGCTTTAAGTGTGTTTGGTGGCTCAGAACCATCAAAAAACGTTGAAATATAGTTCAAATTCAATAAAAATCGACAAAAATACAGTTTCTAGCTAAAATTTGATGGTTTCGTTGCACTTTCCGAGCCCGTAGGGTATCTGATTGGCTTAAAAGTACAAGAAAACACTTCAAAAGTGACGTTTCTGAAGAATTTTAACAGTTTTCTTGTATCTACGAACGCCAGAATGCATAAAATTGACCTAAACGTCTCCTTTTCCTATTCTGAGTCGATTCTGCATGCTTTAAGTGTGTTTGGTGGCTCAGAACCATCAAAAAACGTTGAAATATAGTTCAAATTCAATAAAAATCGACAAAAATACAGTTTCTAGCTAAAATTTGATGGTTTCGTTGCACTTTCCGAGCCCGTAGGGTATCTGATTGGCTTAAAAGTACAAGAAAACACTTCAAAAGTGACGTTTCTGAAGAATTTTAACAGTTTTCTTGTATCTACGAACGCCAGAATGCATAAAATTGACCTAAACGTCTCCTTTTCCTATTCTGAGTCGATTCTGCATGCTTTAAGTGTGTTTGGTGGCTCAGAACCATCAAAAAACTTTGAAATATAGTTCAAATTCAATAAAAATCGATAAAAATACAGTTTCTTGCTAAAATTTGATGGTTTCGTTGCACTTTCCGAGCCCGTAGGGTATCTGATTGGCTTAAAAGTACAAGAAAACACTTCAAAAGTGACGTTTCTGAAGAATTTTAACAGTTTTCTTGTATCTACGAACGCCAGAATGCATAAAATTGACCTAAACGTCTCCTTTTCCTATTCTGAGTCAATTCTGCATGCTTTAAGTGTGTTTGGTGGCTCAGAACCATCAAAAAACGTTGAAATATAGTTCAAATTCAATAAAAATCGACAAAAATACAGTTTCTAGCTAAAATTTGATGGTTTCGTTGCACTTTCCGAGCCCGTAGGGTATCTGATTGGCTTAAAAGTACAAGAAAACACTTCAAAAGTGACGTTTCTGAAGAATTTTAACAGTTTTCTTGTATCTACGAACGCCAGAGTGCATAAAATTGACCTAAACGTCTCCTTTTCCTATTCTGAGTCGATTCTGCATGCTTTAAGTGTGTTTGGTGGCTCAGAACCATCAAAAAACGTTGAAATATAGTTCAAATTCAATAAAAATCGACAAAAATACAGTTGCTAGCTAAAATTTGATGGTTTCGTTGCACTTTCCGAGCCCGTAGGGTATCTGATTGGCTTAAAAGTACAAGAAAACACTTCAAAAGTGACGATTCTGAAGAATTTTAACAGTTTTCTTGTATCTACGAACGCCAGAATGCATAAAATTGACCTAAACGTCTCCTTTTCCTATTCTGAGTCGATTCTGCATGCTTTAAGTGTGTTTGGTGGCTCAGAACCATCAAAAAACGTTGAAATATAGTTCAAATTCAATAAAAATCGACAAAAATACAGTTTCTAGCTAAAATTTGATGGTTTCGTTGCACTTTCCGAGCCCGTAGGGTATCTGATTGGCTTAAAAGTACAAGAAAACACTTCAAAAGTGACGTTTCTGAAGAATTTTAACAGTTTTCTTGTATCTACGAACGCCAGAATGCATAAAATTGACCTAAACGTCTCCTTTTCCTATTCTGAGTCGATTCTGCATGCTTTAAGTGTGTTTGGTGGCTCAGAACCATCAAAAAACGTTGAAATATAGTTCAAATTCAATAAAAATCGACAAAAATACAGTTTCTAGCTAAAATTTGATGGTTTCGTTGCACTTTCCGAGCCCGTGGGTTATCTGATTGGCTTAAAAGTACAAGAAAACACTTCAAAAGTGACGTTTCTGAAGAATTTTAACAGTTTTCTTGTATCTACGAACGCCAGAATGCATATAATTGACCTAAACGTCTCCTTTTCCTATTCTGAGTCGATTCTGCATGCTTTAAGTGTGTTTGGTGGCTCAGAACCATCAAAAAACGTTGAAATATAGTTCAAATTCAATAAAAATCGACAAAAATACAGTTTCTAGCTAAAATTTGATGGTTTCGTTGCACTTTCCGAGCCCGTAGGTTATCTGATTGGCTTAAAAGTACAAGAAAACACTTCAAAAGTGACGTTTCTGAAGAATTTTAACGGTTTTCTTGTATCTACGAACGCCAGAATGCATAAAATTGACCTAAACGTCTCCTTTTCCTATTCTGAGTCGATTCTGCATGCTTTAAGTGTGTTTGGTGGCTCAGAACCATCAAAAAACGTTGAAATATAGTTCAAATTCAATAAAAATCGACAAAAATACAGTTTCTAGCTAAAATTTGATGGTTTCGTTGCACTTTCCGAGCCCGTAGGATATCTGATTGGCTTAAAAGTACAAGAAAACACTTCAAAAGTGAAGTTTCTGAAGAATTTTAACAGTTTTCTTGTATCTACGAACGCCAGAATGCATAAAATTGACCTAAACGTCTCCTTTTCCTATTCTGAGTCGATTCTGCATGCTTTAAGTGTGTTTGGTGGCTCAGAACCATCAAAAAACGTTGAAATATTGTTCAAATTCAATAAAAATCGACAAAAATACAGTTTCTAGCTAAAATTTGATGGTTTCGTTGCACTTTCCGAGCCCGTAGGGTATCTGATTGGCTTAAAAGTACAAGAAAACACTTCAAAAGTGACGTTTCTGAAGAATTTTAACAGTTTTCTTGTATCTACGAACGCCAGAATGCATAAAATTGACCTAAACGTCTCCTTTTCCTATTCTGAGTCGATTCTGCATGCTTTAAGTGTGTTTGGTGGCTCAGAACCATCAAAAAACGTTGAAATATAGTTCAAATTCAATAAAAATCGACAAAAATACAGTTTCTAGCTAAAATTTGATGGTTTCGTTGCACTTTCCGAGCCCGTAGGGTATCTGACTGGCTTAAAAGTACAAGAAAACACTTCAAAAGTGACGTTTCTGAAGAATTTTAACAGTTTTCTTGTATCTACGAACGCCAGAATGCATAAAATTGACCTAAACGTCTCCTTTTCCTATTCTGAGTCGATTCTGCATGCTTTAAGTGTGTTTGGTGGCTCAGAACCATCAAAAAACGTTGAAATATAGTTCAAATTCAATAAAAATCGACAAAAATACAGTTTCTAGCTAAAATTTGATGGTTTCGTTGCACTTTCCGAGCCCGTAGGGTATCTGATTGGCTTAAAAGTACAAGAAAACACTTCAAAAGTGACGTTTCTGAAGAATTTTAACAGTTTTCTTGTATCTACGAACGCCAGAATGCATAAAATTGACCTAAACGTCTCCTTTTCTATTCTGAGTCGATTCTGCATGCTTTAAGTGTGTTTGGTGGCTCAGAACCATCAAAAAACGTTGAAATATAGTTCAAATTCAATAAAAATCGACAAAAATACAGTTTCTAGCTAAAATTTGATGGTTTCGTTGCACTTTCCGAGGACGTAGGGTATCTGATTGGCTTAAAAGTACAAGAAAACACTTCAAAAGTGACGTTTCTGAAGAATTTTAACAGTTTTCTTGTATCTACGAACGCCAGAATGCATAAAATTGACCTAAACGTCTCCTTTTCCTATTCTGAGTCGATTCTGCATGCTTTAAGTGTGTTTGGTGGCTCAGAACCATCAAAAAACGTTGAAATATAGTTCAAATTCAATAAAAATCGACAAAAATACAGTTTCTAGCTAAAATTTGATGGTTTCGTTGCACTTTCCGAGCCCGTAGGGTATCTGATTGGCTTAAAAGTACAAGAAAACACTTCAAAAGTGACGTTTCTGAAGAATTTTAACAGTTTTCTTGTATCTACGAACGCCAGAATGCATAAAATTGACCTAAACGTCTCCTTTTCCTATTCTGAGTCGATTCTGCATGCTTTAAGAGTGTTTGGTGGCTCAGAACCATCAAAAAACGTTGAAATATAGTTCAAATTCAATAAAAATCGACAAAAATACAGTTTCTAGCTAAAATTTGATGATTTCGTTGCACTTTCCGAGCCCGTAGGGTATCTGATTGGCTTAAAAGTACAAGAAAACACTTCAAAAGTGACGTTTCTGAAGAATTTTAACAGTTTTCTTGTATCTACGAACGCCAGAATGCATAAAATTGACCTAAACGTCTCCTTTTTTCTATTCTGAGTCGATTCTGCATGCTTTAAGTGTGTTTGGTGGCTCAGAACCATCAAAAAACGTTGAAATATAGTTCAAATTCAATAAAAATCGACAAAAATACAGTTTCTAGCTAAAATTTGATGGTTTCGTTGCACTTTCCGAGCCCGTAGGGTATCTGATTGGCTTAAAAGTACAAGAAAACACTTCAAAAGTGACGTTTCTGAAGAATTTTAACAGTTTTCTTGTATCTACGAACGCCAGAATGCATAAAATTGACCTAAACGTCTCCTTTTCCTATTCTGAGTCGATTCTGCATGCTTTAAGTGTGTTTGGTGGCTCAGAACCATCAAAAAACGTTGAAATATAGTTCAAATTCAATAAAAATGGACAAAAATACAGTTTCTAGCTAAAATTTGATGGTTTCGTTGCACTTTCCGAGCCCGTAGGGTATCTGATTGGCTTAAAAGTACAAGAAAACACTTCAAAAGTGACGTTTCTGAAGAATTTTAACAGTTTTCTTGTATCTACGAACGCCAGAATGCATAAAATTGACCTAAACGTCTCTTTTTCCTATTCTGAGTCGATTCTGCATGCTTTAAGTGTGTTTGGTGGCTCAGAACCATCAAAAAACGTTGAAATATAGTTCAAATTCAATAAAAATCGACAAAAATACAGTTTCTAGCTAAAATTTGATGGTTTTGTTGCACTTTCCGAGCCCGTAGGGTATCTGATTGGCTTAAAAGTACAAGAAAACACTTCAAAAGTGACGTTTCTGAAGAATTTTAACAGTTTTCTTGTATCTACGAACGCCAGAATGCATAAAATTGACCTAAACGTCCCCTTTTCCTATTCTGAGTCGATTCTGCATGCTTTAAGTGTGTTTGGTGGCTCAGAACCATCAAAAAACGTTGAAATATAGTTCAAATTCAATAAAAATCGACAAAAATACAGTTTCTAGCTAAAATTTGATGGTTTCGTTTCACTTTCCGAGCCCGTAGGGTATCTGATTGGCTTAAAATTACAAGAAAACACTTCAAAAGTGACGTTTCTGAAGAATTTTAACAGTTTTCTTGTATCTACGAACGCCAGAATGCATAAAATTGACCTAAACGTCTCCTTTTTTCTATTCTGAGTCGATTCTGCATGCTTTAAGTGTGTTTGGTGGCTCAGAACCATCAAAAACGTTGAAATATAGTTCAAATTCAATAAAAATCGACAAAAATACAGTTTCTGGCTAAAATTTGATGGTTTCGTTGCACTTTCCGAGCCCGTAGGGTATCTGATTGGCTTAAAAGTACAAGAAAACACTTCAAAAGTGACGTTTCTGAAGAATTTTAACAGTTTTCTTGTATCTACGAACGCCAGAATGCATAAAATTGACCTAAACGTCTCCTTTTCCTATTCTGAGTCGATTCTGCATGCTTTAAGTGTGTTTGGTGGCTCAGAACCATCAAAAAACGTTGAAATATAGTTCAAATTCAATAAAAATCGACAAAAATACAGTTTCTAGCTAAAATTTGATGGTTTCGTTGCACTTTCCGAGCCCGTAGGGTATCTGATTGGCTTAAAAGTACAAGAAAACACTTCAAAAGTGACGCTTCTGAAGAATTTTAACAGTTTTCTTGTATCTACGAACGCCAGAATGCATAAAATTGACCTAAACGTCCCCTTTTCCTATTCTGAGTCGATTCTGCATGCTTTAAGTGTGTTTGGTGGCTCAGAACCATCAAAAAACGTTGAAATATAGTTCAAATTCAATAAAAATCGACAAAAATACAGTTTCTAGCTAAAATTTGATGGTTTCGTTGCACTTTCCGAGCCCGTAGGGTATCTGATTGGCTTAAAAGTACAAGAAAACACTTCAAAAGTGACGTTTCTGAAGAATTTTAACAGTTTTCTTGTATCTACGAACGCCAGAATGCATAAAATTGACCTAAACGTCTCCTTTTCCTATTCTGAGTCGATTCTGCATGCTTTAAGTGTGTTTGGTGGCTCAGAACCATCAAAAAACGTTGAAATATAGTTCAAATTCAATAAAAATCGACAAAAATACAGTTTCTAGCTAAAAATTTGATGGTTTCGTTGCACTTTCCGAGCCCGTAGGGTATCTGATTGGCTTAAAAGTACAAGAAAACAATTCAAAAGTGACGTTTCTGAAGAATTTTAACAGTTTTCTTGTATCTACGAACGCCAGAATGCATAAAATTGACCTAAACGTCTCCTTTTCCTATTCTGAGTCGATTCTGCATGCTTTAAGTGTGTTTGGTGGCTCAGAACCATCAAAAAACGTTGAAATATAGTTCAAATTCAATAAAAATCGACAAAAATACAGTTTCTAGCTAAAATTTGATGGTTTCGTTGCACTTTCCGAGCCCGTAGGGTATCTGATTGGCTTAAAAGTACAAGAAAACACTTCAAAAGTGACGTTTCTGAAGAATTTTGACAGTTTTCTTGTATCTACGAACGCCAGAATGCATAAAATTGACCTAAACGTCTCCTTTTCCTATTCTGAGTCGATTCTGCATGCTTTAAGTGTGTTTGGTGGCTCAGAACCATCAAAAACGTTGAAATATAGTTCAAATTCAATAAAAATCGACAAAAATACAGTTTCTAGCTAAAATTTGATGGTTTCGTTGCACTTTCCGAGCCCGTAGGGTATCTGATTGGCTTAAAAGTACAAGAAAACACTTCAAAAGTGACGTTTCTGAAGAATTTTAACAGTTTTCTTGTATCTACGAACGCCAGAATGCATAAAATTGACCTAAACGTCTCCTTTTCCTATTCTGAGTCGATTCTGCATGCTTTAAGTGTGTTTGGTGGCTCAGAACCATCAAAAAACGTTGAAATATAGTTCAAATTCAATAAAAATCGACAAAAATACAGTTTCTAGCTAAAATTTGATGGTTTC
Organism: Zophobas morio; assembly: GCF_036711695.1. NCBI lineage: Eukaryota > Metazoa > Arthropoda > Insecta > Coleoptera > Tenebrionidae > Zophobas > Zophobas morio. Next base: position 10,439 of record NW_026972766.1, on the reverse strand, counting down.
GTTGCACTTTCCGAGCCCGTAGGGTATCTGATTGGCTTAAAAGTACAAGAAAACACTTCAAAAGTGACGTTTCTGAAGAATTTTAACAGTTTTCTTGTATCTACGAACGCCAGAATGCATAAAATTGACCTAAACGTCTCCTTTTCCTATTCTGAGTCGATTCTGCATATGCTTTAAGTGTGTTTGGTGGCTCAGAACCATCAAAAAAGGTTGAAATATAGTTCAAATTCAATAAAAATCGACAAAAATACAGTTTCTAGCTAAAAATTTGATGGTTTCGTTGCACTTTCCGAGCCCGTAGGGTATCTGATTGGCTTAAAAGTACAAGAAAACACTTCAAAAGTGACGTTTCTGAAGAATTTTAACAGTTTTCTTGTATCTACGAACGCCAGAATGCATAAAATTGACCTAAACGTCTCCTTTTCCTATTCTGAGTCGATTCTGCATGCTTTAAGTGTGTTTGGTGGCTCAGAACCATCAAAAAACGTTGAAATATAGTTCAAATTCAATAAAAATCGTCAAAAATACAGTTTCTAGCTAAAATTTGATGGTTTCGTTGCACTTTCCGAGCCCGTAGGGTATCTGATTGGCTTAAAAGTACAAGAAAACACTTCAAAAGTGACGTTTCTGAAGAATTTTAACAGTTTTCTTGTATCTACGAACGCCAGAATGCATAAAATTGACCTAAACGTCTCCTTTTCCTATTCTGAGTCGATTCTGCATGCTTTAAGTGTGTTTGGTGGCTCAGAACCATCAAAAAAGGTTGAAATATAGTTCAAATTCAATAAAAATCGACAAAAATACAGTTTCTAGCTAAAAATTTGATGGTTTCGTTGCACTTTCCGAGCCCGTAGGGTATCTGATTGGCTTAAAAGTACAAGAAAACACTTCAAAAGTGACGTTTCTGAAGAATTTTAACAGTTTTCTTGTATCTACGAACGCCAGAATGCATAAAATTGACCTAAACGTCTCCTTTTCCTATTCTGAGTCGATTCTGCATGCTTTAAGTGTGTTTGGTGGCTCAGAACCATCAAAAAACGTTGAAATATAGTTCAAATTCAATAAAAATCGACAAAAATACAGTTTCTAGCTAAAATTTGATGGTTTCGTTGCACTTTCCGAGCCCGTAGGGTTTCTGATTGGCTTAAAAGTACAAGAAAACACTTCAAAAGTGACGTTTCTGAAGAATTTTAACAGTTTCCTTGTATCTACGAACGCCAGAATGCATAAAATTGACCTAAACGTCTCCTTTTCCTATTCTGAGTCGATTCTGCATGCTTTAAGTGTGTTTGGTGGCTCAGAACCATCAAAAAACGTTGAAATATAGTTCAAATTCAATAAAAATCGACAAAAATACAGTTTCTAGCTAAAATTTGATGGTTTCGTTGCACTTTCCGAGCCCGTAGGGTATCTGATTGGCTTAAAAGTACAAGAAAACACTTCAAAAGTGACGTTTCTGAAGAATTTTAACAGTTTTCTTGTATCTACGAACGCCAGAATGCATAAAATTGACCTAAACGTCTCCTTTTCCTATTCTGAGTCGATTCTGCATGCTTTAAGTGTGTTTGGTGGCTCAGAACCATCAAAAAAGTTGAAATATAGTTCAAATTCAATAAAAATCGACAAAAATACAGTTTCTAGCTAAAAATTTGATGGTTTCGTTGCACTTTCCGAGCCCGTAGGGTATCTGATTGGCTTAAAAGTACAAGAAAACACTTCAAAAGTGACGTTTCTGAAGAATTTTAACAGTTTTCTTGTATCTACGAACGCCAGAATGCATAAAATTGACCTAAACGTCTCCTTTTCCTATTCTGAGTCGATTCTGCATGCTTTAAGTGTGTTTGGTGGCTCAGAACCATCAAAAAACGTTGAAATATAGTTCAAATTCAATAAAAATCGACAAAAATACAGTTTCTAGCTAAAATTTGATGGTTTCGTTGCACTTTCCGAGCCCGTAGGGTTTCTGATTGGCTTAAAAGTACAAGAAAACACTTCAAAAGTGACGTTTCTGAAGAATTTTAACAGTTTTCTTGTATCTACGAACGCCAGAATGCATAAAATTGACCTAAACGTCTCCTTTTCCTATTCTGAGTCGATTCTGCATGCTTTAAGTGTGTTTGGTGGCTCAGAACCATCAAAAAACGTTGAAATATAGTTCAAATTCAATAAAAATCGACAAAAATACAGTTTCTAGCTAAAATTTGATGGTTTCGTTGCACTTTCCGAGCCCGTAGGGTATCTGATTGGCTTAAAAGTACAAGAAAACACTTCAAAAGTGACGTTTCTGAAGAATTTTAACAGTTTTCTTGTATCTACGAACGCCAGAATGCATAAAATTGACCTAAACGTCTCCTTTTCCTATTCTGAGTCGATTCTGCATGCTTTAAGTGTGTTTGGTGGCTCAGAACCATCAAAAAACGTTGAAATATAGTTCAAATTCAATAAAAATCGACAAAAATACAGTTTCTAGCTAAAATTTGATGGTTTCGTTGCACTTTCCGAGCCCGTAGGGTATCTGATTAGCTTAAAAGTACAAGAAAACACTTCAAAAGTGACGTTTCTGAAGAATTTTAACAGTTTTCTTGTATCTACGAACGCCAGAATGCATAAAATTGACCTAAACGTCTCCTTTTCCTATTCTGAGTCGATTCTGCATGCTTTAAGTGTGTTTGGTGGCTCAGAACCATCAAAAAACGTTGAAATATAGTTCAAATTCAATAAAAATCGACAAAAATACAGTTTCTAGCTAAAATTTGATGGTTTCGTTGCACTTTCCGAGCCCGTAGGGTATCTGATTGGCTTAAAAGTACAAGAAAACACTTCAAAAGTGACGTTTCTGAAGAATTTTAACAGTTTTCTTGTATCTACGAACGCCAGAATGCATAAAATTGACCTAAACGTCTCCTTTTCCTATTCTGAGTCGATTCTGCATGCTTTAAGTGTGTTTGGTGGCTCAGAACCATCAAAAAACGTTGAAATATAGTTCAAATTCAATAAAAATCGACAAAAATACAGTTTCTAGCTAAAATTTGATGGTTTCGTTGCACTTTCCGAGCCCGTAGGGTATCTGATTGGCTTAAAAGTACAAGAAAACACTTCAAAAGTGACGTTTCTGAAGAATTTTAACAGTTTTCTTGTATCTACGAACGCCAGAATGCATAAAATTGACCTAAACGTCTCCTTTTCCTATTCTGAGTCGATTCTGCATGCTTTAAGTGTGTTTGGTGGCTCAGAACCGTCAAAAAACGTTGAAATATAGTTCCAATTCAATAAAAATCGACAAAAATACAGTTTATAGCTAAAATTTGATGGTTTCGTTGCACTTTCCGAGCCCGTAGGGTATCTGATTGGCTTAAAAGTACAAGAAAACACTTCAAAAGTGACGTTTCTGAAGAATTTTAACAGTTTTCTTGTATCTACGAACGCCAGAATGCATAAAATTGACCTAAACGTCTCCTTTTCCTATTCTGAGTCGATTCTGCATGCTTTAAGTGTGTTTGGTGGCTCAGAACCATCAAAAAACGTTGAAATATAGTTCAAATTCAATAAAAATCGACAAAAATACAGTTTCTAGCTAAAATTTGATGGTTTCGTTGCACTTTCCGAGCCCGTAGGGTATCTGATTGGCTTAAAAGTACAAGAAAACACTTCAAAAGTGACGTTTCTGAAGAATTTTAACAGTTTTCTTGTATCTACGAACGCCAGAATGCATAAAATTGACCTAAACTTCTCCTTTTCCTATTCTGAGTCGATTCTGCATGCTTTAAGTGTGTTTGGTGGCTCAGAACCATCAAAAAACGTTGAAATATAGTTCAAATTCAATAAAAATCGACAAAAATACAGTTTCTAGCTAAAATTTGATGGTTTCGTTGCACTTTCCGAGCCCGTAGGGTATCTGATTGGCTTAAAAGTACAAGAAAACACTTCAAAAGTGACGTTTCTGAAGAATTTTAACAGTTTTCTTGTATCTACGAACGCCAGAATGCATAAAATTGACCTAAACGTCTCCTTTTCCTATTCTGAGTCGATTCTGTATGCTTTAAGTGTGTTTGGTGGCTCAGAACCATCAAAAAACGTTGAAATATAGTTCAAATTCAATAAAAATCGACAAAAATACAGTTTCTAGCTAAAATTTGATGGTTTCGTTGCACTTTCCGAGCCCGTAGGGTATCTGATTGGCTTAAAAGTACAAGAAAACACTTCAAAAGTGACGTTTCTGAAGAATTTTAACAGTTTTCTTGTATCTACGAACGCCAGAATGCATAAAATTGACCTAAACGTCTCCTTTTCCTATTCTGAGTCGATTCTGCATGCTTTAAGTGTGTTTGGTGGCTCAGAACCGTCAAAAAACGTTGAAATATAGTTCAAATTCAATAAAAATCGACAAAAATACAGTTTCAAGCTAAAATTTGATGGTTTCGTTGCACTTTCCGAGCCCGTAGGGTATCTGATTGGCTTAAAAGTACAAGAAAACACTTCAAAAGTGACGTTTCTGAAGAATTTTAACAGTTTTCTTGTATCTACGAACGCCAGAATGCATAAAATTGACCTAAACGTCTCCTTTTCCTATTCTGAGTCGATTCTGCATGCTTTAAGTGTGTTTGGTGGCTCAGAACCATCAAAAAACGTTGAAATATAGTTCAAATTCAATAAAAATCGACAAAAATACAGTTTCTAGCTAAAATTTGATGGTTTCGTTGCACTTTCCGAGCCCGTAGGGTATCTGATTGGCTTAAAAGTACAAGAAAACACTTCAAAAGTGACGTTTCTGAAGAATTTTAACAGTTTTCTTGTATCTACGAACGCCAGAATGCATAAAATTGACCTAAACGTCTCCTTTTCCTATTCTGAGTCGATTCTGCATGCTTTAAGTGTGTTTGGTGGCTCAGAACCATCAAAAAACGTTGAAATATAGTTCAAATTCAATAAAAATCGACAAAAATACAGTTTCTAGCTAAAATTTGATGGTTTCGTTGCACTTTCCGAGCCCGTAGGGTATCTGATTGGCTTAAAAGTACAAGAAAACACTTCAAAAGTGACGTTTCTGAAGAATTTTAACAGTTTTCTTGTATCTACGAACGCCAGAATGCATAAAATTGACCTAAACGTCTCCTTTTCCTATTCTGAGTCGATTCTGCATGCTTTAAGTGTGTTTGGTGGCTCAGAACCATCAAAAAACGTTGAAATATAGTTCAAATTCAATAAAAATCAACAAAAATACAGTTTCTAGCTAAAATTTGATGGTTTCGTTGCACTTTCCGAGCCCGTTGGGTATCTGATTGGCTTAAAAGTACAAGAAAACACTTCAAAAGTGACGTTTCTGAAGAATTTTAACAGTTTTCTTGTATCTACGAACGCCAGAATGCATAAAATTGACCTAAACGTCTCCTTTTCCTATTCTGAGTCGATTCTGCATGCTTTAAGTGTGTTTGGTGGCTCAGAACCGTCAAAAAACGTTGAAATATAGTTCAAATTCAATAAAAATCGACAAAAATACAGTTTCAAGCTAAAATTTGATGGTTTCGTTGCACTTTCCGAGCCCGTAGGGTATCTGATTGGCTTAAAAGTACAAGAAAACACTTCAAAAGTGACGTTTCTGAAGAATTTTAACAGTTTTCTTGTATCTACGAACGCCAGAATGCATAAAATTGACCTAAACGTCTCCTTTTCCTATTCTGAGTCGATTCTGCATGCTTTAAGTGTGTTTGGTGGCTCAGAACCATCAAAAAACGTTGAAATATAGTTCAAATTCAATAAAAATCGACAAAAATACAGTTTCTAGCTAAAATTTGATGGTTTCGTTGCACTTTCCGAGCCCGTAGGGTATCTGATTGGCTTAAAAGTACAAGAAAACACTTCAAAAGTGACGTTTCTGAAGAATTTTAACAGTTTTCTTGTATCTACGAACGCCAGAATGCATAAAATTGACCTAAACGTCTCCTTTTCCTATTCTGAGTCGATTCTGCATGCTTTAAGTGTGTTTGGTGGCTCAGAACCATCAAAAAACGTTGAAATATAGTTCAAATTCAATAAAAATCGACAAAAATACAGTTTCTAGCTAAAATTTGATGGTTTCGTTGCACTTTCCGAGCCCGTAGGGTATCTGATTGGCTTAAAAGTACAAGAAAACACTTCAAAAGTGACGTTTCTGAAGAATTTTAACAGTTTTCTTGTATCTACGAACGCCAGAATGCATAAAATTGACCTAAACGTCTCCTTTTCCTATTCTGAGTCGATTCTGCATGCTTTAAGTGTGTTTGGTGGCTCAGAACCATCAAAAAACGTTGAAATATAGTTCAAATTCAATAAAAATCAACAAAAATACAGTTTCTAGCTAAAATTTGATGGTTTCGTTGCACTTTCCGAGCCCGTTGGGTATCTGATTGGCTTAAAAGTACAAGAAAACACTTCAAAAGTGACGTTTCTGAAGAATTTTAACAGTTTTCTTGTATCTACGAACGCCAGAATGCATAAAATTTACCTAAACGTCTCCTTTTCCTATTCTGAGTCGATTCTGCATGCTTTAAGTGTGTTTGGTGGCTCAGAACCATCAAAAAACGTTGAAATATAGTTCAAATTCAATAAAAATCGACAAAAATACAGTTTCTAGCTAAAATTTGATGGTTTCGTTGCACTTTCCGAGCCCGTAGGGTATCTGATTGGCTTAAAAGTACAAGAAAACACTTCAAAAGTGACGTTTCTGAAGAATTTTAACAGTTTTCTTGTATCTACGAACGCCAGAATGCATAAAATTGACCTAAACGTCTCCTTTTCCTGTTCTGAGTCGATTCTGCATGCTTTAAGTGTGTTTGGTGGCTCAGAACCATCAAAAAACGTTGAAATATAGTTCAAATTCAATAAAAATCGACAAAAATACAGTTTCTAGCTAAAATTTGATGGTTTCGTTGCACTTTCCGAGCCCGTAGGGTATCTGATTGGCTTAAAAGTACAAGAAAACACTTCAAAAGTGACGTTTCTGAAGAATTTTAACAGTTTTCTTGTATCTACGAACGCCAGAATGCATAAAATTGATCTAAACGTCTCCTTTTCCTATTCTGAGTCGATTCTGCATGCTTTAAGTGTGTTTGGTGGCTCAGAACCATCAAAAAACGTAGAAATATAGTTCAAATTCAATAAAAATCGACAAAAATACTGTTTCTAGCTAAAATTTGATGGTTTCGTTGCACTTTCCGAGCCCGTAGGGTATCTGATTGGCTTAAAAGTACAAGAAAACACTTCAAAAGTGACGTTTCTGAAGAATTTTAACAGTTTTCTTGTATCTACGAACGCCAGAATGCATAAAATTGACCTAAACGTCTCCTTTTCCTATTCTGAGTCGATTCTGCATGCTTTAAGTGTGTTTGGTGGCTCAGAACCATCAAAAAACGTTGAAATATAGTTCAAATTCAATAAAAATCGACAAAAATACAGTTTCTAGCTAAAATTTGATGGTTTCGTTGCACTTTCCGAGCCCGTAGGGTATCTGAGCGGCTTAAAAGTACAAGAAAACACTTCAAAAGTGACGTTTCTGAAGAATTTTAACAGTTTTCCTTGTATCTACGAACGCCAGAATGCATAAAATTGACCTAAACGTCTCCTTTTCCTATTCTGAGTCGATTCTGCATGCTTTAAGTGTGTTTGGTGGGGGTATCTGATTGGCTTAAAAGTACAAGAAAACACTTCAAAAGTGACGTTTCTGAAGAATTTTAACAGTTTTCTTGTATCTACGAACGCCAGAATGCATAAAATTGACCTAAACGTCTCCTTTTCCTATTCTGAGTCGATTCTGCATGCTTTAAGTGTGTTTGGTGGCTCAGAACCATCAAAAAAACGTTGAAATATAGTTCAAATTCAATAAAAATCGACAAAAATACAGTTTCTAGCTAAAATTTGATGGTTTCGTTGCACTTTCCGAGCCCGTAGGGTATCTGATTAGCTTAAAAGTACAAGAAAACACTTCAAAAGTGACGTTTCTGAAGAATTTTAACAGTTTTCTTGTATCTACGAACGCCAGAATGCATAAAATTGACCTAAACGTCTCCTTTTCCTATTCTGAGTCGATTCTGCATGCTTTAAGTGTGTTTGGTGGCTCAGAACCATCAAAAAACGTTGAAATATAGTTCAAATTCAATAAAAATCGACAAAAATACAGTTTCTAGCTAAAATTTGATGGTTTCGTTGCACTTTCCGAGCCCGTAGGGTATCTGATTGGCTTAAAAGTACAAGAAAACACTTCAAAAGTGACGTTTCTGAAGAATTTTAACAGTTTTCTTGTATCTACGAACGCCAGAATGCATAAAATTGACCTAAACGTCTCCTTTTCCTATTCTGAGTCGATTCTGCATGCTTTAAGTGTGTTTGGTGGCTCAGAACCATCAAAAAACGTTGAAATATAGTTCAAATTCAATAAAAATCGACAAAAATACAGTTTCTAGCTAAAATTTGATGGTTTCGTTGCACTTTCCGAGCCCGTAGGGTATCTGATTGGCTTAAAAGTACAAGAAAACACTTCAAAAGTGACGTTTCTGAAGAATTTTAACAGTTTTCTTGTATCTACGAACGCCAGAATGCATAAAATTGACCTAAACGTCTCCTTTTCCTATTCTGAGTCGATTCTGCATGCTTTAAGTGTGTTTGGTGGCTCAGAACCGTCAAAAAACGTTGAAATATAGTTCCAATTCAATAAAAATCGACAAAAATACAGTTTATAGCTAAAATTTGATGGTTTCGTTGCACTTTCCGAGCCCGTAGGGTATCTGATTGGCTTAAAAGTACAAGAAAACACTTCAAAAGTGACGTTTCTGAAGAATTTTAACAGTTTTCTTGTATCTACGAACGCCAGAATGCATAAAATTGACCTAAACGTCTCCTTTTCCTATTCTGAGTCGATTCTGCATGCTTTAAGTGTGTTTGGTGGCTCAGAACCATCAAAAAACGTTGAAATATAGTTCAAATTCAATAAAAATCGACAAAAATACAGTTTCTAGCTAAAATTTGATGGTTTCGTTGCACTTTCCGAGCCCGTAGGGTATCTGATTAGCTTAAAAGTACAAGAAAACACTTCAAAAGTGACGTTTCTGAAGAATTTTAACAGTTTTCTTGTATCTACGAACGCCAGAATGCATAAAATTGACCTAAACGTCTCCTTTTCCTATTCTGAGTCGATTCTGCATGCTTTAAGTGTGTTTGGTGGCTCAGAACCATCAAAAAACGTTGAAATATAGTTCAAATTCAATAAAAATCGACAAAAATACAGTTTCTAGCTAAAATTTGATGGTTTCGTTGCACTTTCCGAGCCCGTAGGGTATCTGATTGGCTTAAAAGTACAAGAAAACACTTCAAAAGTGACGTTTCTGAAGAATTTTAACAGTTTTCTTGTATCTACGAACGCCAGAATGCATAAAATTGACCTAAACGTCTCCTTTTCCTATTCTGAGTCGATTCTGCATGCTTTAAGTGTGTTTGGTGGCTCAGAACCATCAAAAAACGTTGAAATATAGTTCAAATTCAATAAAAATCGACAAAAATACAGTTTCTAGCTAAAATTTGATGGTTTCGTTGCACTTTCCGAGCCCGTAGGGTATCTGATTGGCTTAAAAGTACAAGAAAACACCAAAAGTGACGTTTCTGAAGAATTTTAACAGTTTTCTTGTATCTACGAACGCCAGAATGCATAAAATTGACCTAAACGTCTCCTTTTCCTATTCTGAGTCGATTCTGCATGCTTTAAGTGTGTTTGGTGGCTCAGAACCGTCAAAAAACGTTGAAATATAGTTCCAATTCAATAAAAATCGACAAAAATACAGTTTATAGCTAAAATTTGATGGTTTCGTTGCACTTTCCGAGCCCGTAGGGTATCTGATTGGCTTAAAAGTACAAGAAAACACTTCAAAAGTGACGTTTCTGAAGAATTTTAACAGTTTTCTTGTATCTACGAACGCCAGAATGCATAAAATTGACCTAAACGTCTCCTTTTCCTATTCTGAGTCGATTCTGCATGCTTTAAGTGTGTTTGGTGGCTCAGAACCATCAAAAAACGTTGAAATATAGTTCAAATTCAATAAAAATCGACAAAAATACAGTTTCTAGCTAAAATTTGATGGTTTCGTTGCACTTTCCGAGCCCGTAGGGTATCTGATTGGCTTAAAAGTACAAGAAAACACTTCAAAAGTGACGTTTCTGAAGAATTTTAACAGTTTTCTTGTATCTACGAACGCCAGAATGCATAAAATTGACCTAAACTTCTCCTTTTCCTATTCTGAGTCGATTCTGCATGCTTTAAGTGTGTTTGGTGGCTCAGAACCATCAAAAAACGTTGAAATATAGTTCAAATTCAATAAAAATCGACAAAAATACAGTTTCTAGCTAAAATTTGATGGTTTCGTTGCACTTTCCGAGCCCGTAGGGTATCTGATTGGCTTAAAAGTACAAGAAAACAC